>NW_023270265.1:28541146-28671784 GCF_011800145.1 Mirounga leonina | reverse complement strand
TTTATTTATTTATTTATTTATTTATTTATTTATTTATTTATTTATTTTGAGAGAGAGAGAGAGTTTGTAAGCAGAGAGAGAAGCAGAGGGAGAGGGAGAGAATCTCAAGCAGACTCCATGCTGGGTGCAGAGCCCCACATTGGGCTCAATCTCACGACCCTAAGATCATGACCCAAGCTGAAACCAAGAGTCAGACACTTAACACACTGAGCCTCCAGGTGCCTTGATTCAACAATTCTATACATTACTCAGTGCTCATCATGATAAATGTACTCTTAATCCCCATCACCTATTTTACCCATTCCCCCCACCCAGCTCCTCTCTGGTAACCATCAGTTCGCTCTCTATAGTTAAGGGTCTGTTTCTTGGTTTGTCTTTCTGTCTTTTGTTTTGTTTTGTTTTTTTTAAAGATTTATTTATTTATTTTAGAGATAGGTGGGAGGAGGGGCAGAGGTAGAGAGAGAATCCCGAAGCAGACTTCCTGCTGAGTGGGGAGCCTGCTGTGTGGCTCAGTCCTAGGACCCTGAGATCATGACCTGAGCCAAAATCAAGAGTCAGCCGCTTAACTGACTGAGCCACCAAAGTGTCCCTCTTTGTCTTTTGTTTTTTCCTTTGCTCATTTCCTTTGCACCAAAAATCATATGGTATTTGTCTTTCTTTGACTTATTTTGCTTAGCATAATCTCTGTAGCTCTGCCCATGTCATTGCAAATGGCAAGATTTCATTCTTTATTATGAGAACTTTTTTTTTTAATTTGATTTATTTATTTGAGAGAGAGAATGAGACAGAGAGAGAGCACGAAACGGGGGAGGATCAGAGGGAGAAGCAGACTCCCTGCTGAGCAGGGAGTCCGATGCGGGACTCGATCCCGGGACTCCAGGATCATGACCTGAGCCTAAGGCAGTCGCTTAACCAACTGAGCCACCCAGGCGCCCTTCATTCTTTATTATGATTGAATAATACTCCATTGTGTATATACACACCACATCTTCTTTATCCAGTCATCAGTCGATGGACACTTGGGCTGCTTCCCTAATTTGGCTATTGTAAATAATGATATAAGCATCAGGGTGCATGTATCCCTTTGAATTAGTGTTTTTGTATTCTTTGGGTAAATACCCAGTAGTGCAATTGCTGGATTGTAGGGTAGTTCTATTTTTAACTCTTTGAGGAAGCTCCATACTGTTTTTCACACTGATTCCACCAGTTTGCATTGCCTCCAACAGTGCATAGGGGATCCTTTTTCTCCACATCCTTGCCAGTACCTGTTGCTTCTTGTGTTTTTTTATTTTAGCCATTCTGACACATGTGACGTTATACCTCGTAGTTTTGATTTGCATTTCCCTGATGATGAGTGATGTTGAGAATCTTTTCATGTGTCTATTGGCCATCTGTTTGTCTTCTTTGGAGAAATGTCTTCTCATGTCTTTTGCCCATTTTTTAATTGGATTATTTGTTTTTTGGGTGTTGAGTTGTATCAGTTCTTTATATATTTTAGATACTAACCCTTTATCGAACGTCATTTGCAAATATTTTCTCCCATTCAGTGGGTTGTCTTTTAGTTTTGTTGATTATTTCCTTCACTGTGCAGAAACTTTTTATTTTGATGTAGTTCCAAAGTTTCTTTTTGCTTTTGTTTCCCTTGCCTCAGAAGACCTATCTAGAAAAATGTTGCTACAGCCAATGTCAGAAACATTACTGCCTGTCTTCTCTTCTAGGATTTTTTATGGTTTTAGGTCTCATATTTAGGTGGGGTTTTTTTTTGTGTTTTTTTTTTTTAAGTAAGCTCTATGCCCAGTGTGGGGCTCAAACTCACAGCCCTGAGATCAAAAGTTGCGTTTCCTACCGACTGAGTCAGCCAGGCATTGTACACATTTAGGTCTTTAATCCACTTTGAATTTATGGTCTAAGAAAGTAGTGCAGTTCCATTCTTTTGAATGTAGCTGTCCAGTTTTCCCAACACCATTTGTTGAAGACTTTTTCCCATTGCATATTCTTTCCTCCTTTGTCAAAGATTAATTGACCATATAATTGTGGGTTTATTTCTAGATTTTCTGTTCTGTTCCATTGATCTATGTGTCTATTTTTGTGCCAGTACCATACTGTTTTGATTAGTACTGCTTTGTAATATAGCTTAAATCTGTAATTGTGATACCTCCAGTTTTGTTTTCCTTTT
This sequence comes from Mirounga leonina, assembly GCF_011800145.1. NCBI lineage: Eukaryota > Metazoa > Chordata > Mammalia > Carnivora > Phocidae > Mirounga > Mirounga leonina. The sequence goes on along the minus strand of NW_023270265.1, from coordinate 28,669,608 downwards.
TTCAAGATTGCTTTGGCTGTTCGGGGTCTTTTATGGTTCCATACAAATTTTAGGATTGTTCTAGTTCTGTGAAAAATGCTGTTGGTATTTGATAGGGATTGCACTAAATCTGTAGATTGCATTAAATATGTAGTATGGGTATTTTATTTTATTTTATTTATTTTTATTAACATATAATGTATTATTTGTTTCAGGGGTACAGGTCTGTGATTCATCAGTCTTACACAATACACAGTACTAGCCATAGCACAGACCCTCCCCAGTGTCCTTCACCCAGCCACTCCATCCCTCCCACCCGCCTCCACTCCAGCAATGTATCATGGACATTTTAGTAATATTTGTTCTTCCAATCCATGAGCAGGGAATGTCTTTCCATTTCTTTGTGTCATCTTCAGTGTCTTTCATTACTGTTTTATAGTTTTCAGAGTACAGGTCTTTCATCTCTTTGTTAAATTTATTCCCAGGTATTTTATTATTTTGGGTGCAGTTGTAAAGGGATTGTTTTCTTAATTTCTCTTTCTGCTGCTTCATTATTAGTGTATAGAAATGCAACAGATTTCAGGGTGCCTGGCTGGCTCAGTTGGTGGAGTTAGGATTGTGAGTTTGAGTCCCATGTTGGATGTAGAGATTGCTTAAAAAATTAAAATCTTGGGGCGCCTGGGTGGCTCAGTCGTTAAGCGTCTGCCTTCGGCTTGGGTCATGGTCCCAGGGTCCTGGGATCGAGTCCCACATCAGGCTCCCTGCTCCGCGGGGGGCCTGCTTCTCCCTCTCCCACTCCCCCTGCTTGTGTTCCCTCTCTCGCTATCTCTCTCTCTGTCAAATAAATAAAATAAAAAATCTTTAAAAAATAAAAAAAAAGAAATAAAAATTAAATTAAAAAAAGAAATGCAACAGATTTCTGTGCATTGGTTTTGTATCCAATGACCTTACTAAAGGTCATTTATCAGTTCTAGTAGTTTTTTGGTGGAGTCCTTCTGGTTTTCCATATATAGTATCATGTCATTTGCAAATAGTGGAAGTTTTACTTCTTCCTTACGAACTGGGTGCCTTTTATTTCTTTTTGTTGTCTGACTGCTGTGATTAGGACTTCTAGTACAATGTTGAATAAAAGTGGTGAGAGTGGTCATCCTTCATTGTTTAATAGCATATTATTTAACCTCCATCTATCTGTGCTCTTTCCAGATTTTTTCTTGTGGCTTATTTCTTGTTTCATAGCATTGTGGTCAGAAAAGATCCATGCTGTAACTTTGATCTTTTTGAATTTGTTGATATTTGTTTTGTGGCCTGATATGTGATCTATTCTGGAGAATATTCCATGTACATGTGAGAAGAATGTGTATTCTGCTGTTTCAGGAAGGAATGTTCTGAATATATCTGTTAAATCCTTCTGTCCAGTGTGTCATTCAAAGGCACTTCTCCCTTGTTGATTTTCTGTTTGGATGATCTGCCCATTGATGAAGTTGGGGTGTTAAAATCCCCTACTATTATTGTATTACTACCAATTAGTTCTTTTTTTTTTTTTTAAGATTTTATTTATTTATTTGAGAGAGAGAGAATGAGAGAGAGCACATGAGGGGGGGAGGGTCAGAGGGAGAAGCAGAGTCCCTGCCGAGCAGGGAGCCCAATGCGGGACTCGATCCAGGGACTCCAGGATCATGACCTGAGCTGAAGGCAATCGCTTAACCGACTGAGCCACCCAGGCGCTCCTACCAATTAGTTCTTTTATTTTTGTTGTTAACTGTTTTATGTATTTAGGTGCTCCCTTTTTGGGTGCATAAATATTTACAATTGTTACATCTTCTTCTTAGATTATCTCCTTTATTATTTTTTTAAAAAGATTTTATTATTTGTCAGAGAGAGCACAAGCAGGGGGAGTGGCAGGCAGGGAGAAGCAGGTTCCCTGCTGAGCAAGGAGCCCAATGCGGGACTTGATTCCAGGAACCTGGGATCATGACCTGAGCCGAAGGCAGACACTTAACCAGCTGAGCTACCCAGGGAGTCCCTATTATTATTTTTTAAAAGATTTTATTTATTTATTTTTTGAGAGAGAGAGAGTGCACGAGTGTAAGTGTGGGGAGGGGCAGAGAAAGAGGGAAAGAATCCCAAGTAGACTCCCTGCCAAGCACGGAGTCTAAAGTGGGGTTTGATCTCATGACCTGAGATCACGACCTGAGCCAAAATCAAGAGTCAGACACTCAAACAACTGAGCCACCCAGGCGCCCTGGGTGTAGAGATTACTTTAAAAAAAAAAAAGAGTTTAAGGGGCGCCTGGGTGGCTCAGTCATTAAGCGTCTGCCTTCGGCTCAGGTCATGATCCCACGGTCCTGGGATCGAGCCCCACATCAGGCTCCCTGCTCAGCAGGAAGCTTGCTTCTCCCTCTCCCACTTCCCCTGCTTGTGTTCCCTCTCTTGCTGTGCTGTCTCTGTCAAATAAATAAATAAAATCTTATTTAAAAAAAAAGAGTTTAAAGCAGCAAGAGAAAAGAAGACATTTACACACAAGGGGAAACCTCATAAGGCTATCAGCAGATATTTCAGCAGAAACTTTGCAGTCCAGAAGAAGTGGCATGATATATTCACAGTGCTGGAAGGGAAAACTCTGCAGCCAAGAATACTCTATCCAGCAAAGCTATCATTTAAAATAGAAGAAGAGATACAGAGTTTCTCAGACAAACAAAAACTAAAAGAGTTCATGACCACTAAACCAGCCCTACAAGAAATCTTTTTTTTTTTTTTCTTTAAGATTTTATTTATTTATTTGACAGAGAGAGACACAGTGAGAGAGGGAACACAAGCAGAGGGATTTTGAGAGGGAGAAGCAGGCTTCCTGCCAAGCAGGGAGCCCGATGTGGGGCTTGATCCCAGGACCCTGGGACCATGACCTGAGCCGAAGGCAGACGCTTAACGACTGAGCCACCCAGGCACCCCCCCTACAAGAAATCTTGAAGGGGACTCTTTGAGAGGAAAAAAAAAAGACCACAAGTGAGAGTATGAAAACTAGGAAACACACATATACACATACAAAGTAGAAGCATAAAATCTGTAAAAATCAGGATATCTATAAAAACTAGTCAAGGGATTCACACACACAAAAAAAAGTATGTAAAATTTGACACCCTATACCTAAAACATGGGGAGAAGTAAAGAATAGGTTCAAACCATATAGCATAGACTGCTATATGCAGAAGATATTATATACAAACCCAATAGTAACCACAAATCAAAAACAAATAATAGATATGCAAAGAATAAAGAAAAAGGAATCCAAGTATATCACTAAAGAAAGCCAGCAAACCATGAAAGGGAGCAAGAGAAGAAAGGGTATTAACATTTATCATTCAAACAGATATCAAAAGAAAGCCAGGGTAACAATACTTGTATCAGACAAAAGAGACTTTAAATACTATAACAAGAGACAAAGAAGGACACTGTATAATAATAAAGGGGACAGGGGTGCCTGGGTGGCTCAGTTGATTAAGCGTCCAACTCATTGAACCCTATGTCAGGCTCCATGCTCAGAGGGGAGTCTGCTTAGGGATTCTCCCTCTCCCTTTCCCTTTGCCTCTCCTCCCCCATGCTCGCTCTCTGTCTCCCTCCCTCCCTTTCTCTCTTTAAAATAAATAAATAAATCTTAAAAAAAAGTAATCTCTACACCCAACATGGGGCTTGAACCCACGGCCTTGAGATCAAGAGTTGGATACTCCACCAACTAAGCCATCCAGGCACCCCTCTATTTTTTTTAAGTAATCTCTATACTATCATGGGGCTTGAACTCATGACCCCGGGATCAAGAGTCACATGCAACATCAACAGGGCCAGCCAGATGCTCCTCTCTTATTGCTTTTAAAATTTTTTCTTTATTGGGGCACCTGGGTGGCTCAGTCGTTAAGCGTCTACCTTTGGCTCAGGTCATGATCCCAGGGTCCTGGGATCGAGCCCCGCATCAGGCTCCCTGCTCAGCGGGAAGCCTGCTTCTCCCTCTCCCACTCCCCCTGCTTGTGTTCCCTCCCTTGCTGTGTCTCTCTCTGTCAAATAAATAAAATTTAAAAAAAATTTTTTTCTTTATCACTACTTCTTGCCATTTTAATTACTTCATATCTTGGTGTGGACCTCCTTGGGCTGATTTTGTTGGGTGATCTCTGTGCCTCCTAGATTTGGATATCTGTTTTCTTCCCCAGAGTAGGAAGTTTTCAGCTACTATTTCTTCAAATAAATTATCTGTTCTCCTTTCTCTCTCCTTCTTCTTCTTCTGGGATCCCTGTTATTATATTTGATGGAGTCACAGAGTTCCATAAGTCTATTCTCATTTTGCATAATTCTTTTCCTCTCTTTTGTTCAGCTTGATTACTTTCCATAACTCTGTCATCCAGGTCATTAATTCATTCCGCTGCTTCCTCTAGCCTGCTATTTATTCCATCAAGTTAATTTTTAATTTCAATTATTATGTTCTTCATTTCTGATTAGTCCTTTTTTATCTCTGTGTTAGGGATCTCACTGATGTCCTCCTCTCCAGTCCAGTGACCATCTTTGTGATCATTACTTTAAATTTTCTACCAGGCATATTACTCATCTCTGTTTTGCTTGGGTATCTTGCTGTGATTTTTGTTCTGTGCTTTCCTTTGGGACATATTCCTCTGTCTCCTCATTTTGCCTAACTGTCTGGGTCTGTTTCTGTGTGTTAGGAAAGTCAGCTGCTCTCTTGCTCTTGAAAGTAGTGGGCAGGGTACACACTTTTAACTGGTTTTCTTCCATAGACGTGTGCAGCAGCCACTCTGGAGACGGGGCCAGCTGGGGCTAGTCTGCAAAGCACACACTGGCAGCATGTACAGTTTTAACAGGGTGCGTGTTTCCTCCACAGGAGGCTGGGAGATGCAGTGTTGGCAATGTTTGTGTCATTCTTCTGGGGGAGGCACCCACAGTGCAGGGACTGAGGTAGGCCCAGCTGGAGGGGGCGGGGTATGGTGTAAGCAAGTTAGGAAGTCAATGCCAGATGCTGCACGGGTCCTGGCAGGTGGCCGTGTGATTATGCTGGGGGCAGGGAGAGGAGGAGGGAAATGGGACCTGCTAGCTCTTTTGTTCCTGGAGAAGTCCCTCAGGGAACTCTGAGATTAGTAACTAACTCTCCCTCCCACATGCCCTAGGCATTTTTCAAACTTCTAAACTGTATCTCTAGACTGTTGTGCTATCTTTTCAAGGACAGGGATTCAGCTTCTAAAGTTCCAGGCTTTAACATCTCCAATCCTGAGGTTGTGGGCTCCAGGAGACACGTTCTTGCACATAAACCTGCATAGGTGCAGCCCTGGAGAACAAGGTCTGGAGCTCAGACACTGAGTCTGCATGCACTTGCTCTGCAATCTGTGTCAAGATTCCCCACTTTGTACAGTGGGGAGGAAGATGATACCCCTCTTCACAGAAGGGTAAGGACACGTGAAACTATTTCAAGAAGTTGTGTTTTTTTTTTAAGATTTTATTTATTTATTTATTTTGAGAGAGAGAGTTTGAGCAGGGGTGGGGTGGGAGAGAGGCAGAAGGAGAGGGAGAGAGAGAATCTTTTTTTTTTTTTTTTTAAGATTTTACTTATTTATTTGAGAGAGAGAGAGCATGAGCAGGGGATAGGGGCAGAGGGAGAGGGAGAAGCAGGCTCCCTGCTGAGCAGGACCCTGAGACCATGACCCAAGCTGAAGGCATATGCTTAACCGACTGAGCCATCCAGGCGCCCCTGAAGAAATGATTTTTAAAATCATGTTCACAAAAAAATAAGTAAATAAAAAATAAAATAAAATCACATTCACTTTTTTCCTAGAACTTCTTTTAGTTTAATTAAAATTTTTTTTAAATTTTTATTTTATTTTTTCCCTAAAACTTCTAATGTTAAAAATGAGACATGTTCATTATAGGAAGTTTGTAAAATATGGAAGGGTGTAATAAGGAAAATAAAACTTACCTATAATGTCACAAAGTGTTAAATTTTGTATGGCAGAAAATTGAACTATATTGCTTTTTTTTAAGATTTTATTTATTTGAGAGAGAGCGAGTGAGAGAGAGAGAGCATGAGCTGGGGGGCAGGGGCAGAGGGAGAAGAAGACTCTCTGCTGAGCAGGGAGCCCGATGCAGGGCTCAGTTCCAGGACCCTGGGATCATGACCTGAGCTGAAGGCAGATGCTTAACTGACTGAGCCACCCAGGCATCCCTGAACTATATTGCCTCTTGAGAGATCAGTTTTATTCTTCCTCCATTTTCATGTTTCTGGTTGAACACAATGGGGTATTACTGAATGACTATAAAAATAATAATAGTTTTACCTTTTTTTTTTAAGTAAGCTCCACACCCAGCATGGATTTGAGATCAAGAGATCAAGACCTGAGCTGAGATCAAGAGTTGGACACTTAAAACCAACTGAGCCACCCAGACACCCCCCCGCAAAAAAAAATAAATAAATAAAATAAAGTTCTAGGCTTTAAGTCCCACTGGTTGTGAGAACTCACAAAATTCAGCACCTCTGATTTCTAAAGCCAAATGCTACGGGGATTCATCTTCCCCATGCAGACTCCTGGGTTTGGTAGTCTGTTTCTTAGTCTTCTCAGCGCCCAGTGGCTCCCTCCCCCGGCAGCCAGGCCTTGCTGGGTTTAGCTCCCCACTGTGTCTCTGCCTTTCCCACCCTCTTCAGTGTGGCCTCATTTCTACATTTTTTTTTATTAATTTTTTTTTTTTTAGTAATCTCTATACCCAGTGTGGGGCTCGCGCTCACAACCCCAAGATCAAGAGTCCCATGCTCTACTGACTAGGCCAGCCAGGCGCCCCTTGTCTCTACATTAGTTGTGGAGTTTGTTCTGCCAGTCTTCGGGTGGTTTTCTGGGTTATTTGCCCTTATGTGAATGTTATCTAGTTATATCCATGGGACGAGGTGAGTTTAGGGACCTCCTACTTGCCATCTTCCCACAGAAGTTTTTAGTTTTGATATAGGCCGCTTTTTTTCTTTTGTTGCCTGGGCTTTTGATGTCTTATCCTCCAGTAACTTTTTAAACAAATTTATATCCTTTCATTGTCTAGTTTATAATCATTTGATGGTTCCCTTTTTCAGACTTCTTAATGATCTGGTCTCTGTACTTCTTCAATCTCACCACTTACTAATATTGCTACCCAATGGACCTACCGGGTCATTCTGAATTACTACGGAGCTCTGAGCATCCTCTGAGCACCATGCTCTCTCACATGTCATGGCTTGGCACTTGCTAGTCCCACTTCCTCTCCTTTCTTTCTTTTCACTAAACTACTTTTCATTCACCTTTTAAGATTTCTGCAAATAACTCCTCCTCTGAGAAGACTTCTTTGACTTTTCCCAGAGTTAGGTGGCTTCCTTGGCCTTGCATTGTTTACTTTTACTGTCATACTTATCAAACTGTTTTAAGTGTTGGCTTACCTGTTTCCTGTCCCTCCAGATAGGCTACAAGTTCCTTAAAGGCAGAGGCTCTACCCCCCGTCTTGTCATCTGCTCTCAAATTTGGTTGAACAGTTGAACAGGGATCTCCGCCACTTTAGTTGCTTTGGCCTTGAGCAAACTAAACCTTTTGGGCTTCAGTTTTCTCATAAGATTATTGTGATGACTATCTGAGATTATGTTTGTAAAGTGACAGTAAATGCTCAACAAAAATTAGCTGTTATTTTCATCAGCTTATTGAATTATTTCAAACTCTAATCTGTTGTATGACTTTGGACAAAATTCTTAAATGCCCAGGCCCTCCCCCTTTTTTTTCTGTAAAATGAGCTGTTTGACCTGGATTATCAATAGCAGTGGTTCTCAAACTAGGCTGCACATTTCAGTCATCTGGGGAGCTTTAAAAATACTGATGTCCAAAAGATTCTGATTTAATTGGTGTGAGGTACAGCCTGGCACAGGTATTTTTTAAAAGCTCCCCTGGTGATTCTAATGTTCAGCCAGAATAGAGAACCACTGATCTAAAGTTTCTCCCAGATATAACACACTAGAAAGTCCAGCTGCCAGGATTCCTTGGAGGCAGAGAAATGGAATGTCTCCCGGCATTCTCCGGCTATCACCTTTGTTAGTTTAGCAGGAAGCATTCTTGGACAGGCTCACTAAGCTGGAACTCCAAGAGTATTTGTGGACTCCTGAGTGTTTAATATTTAGGAGTTTACTCCCTCCTGGAGAGACCTAGGAGACCAGGGCTCTGAGAAGGAGAGAACAAATCAGCTCTTCTCTACCACACTGCTCTAACCCAAGGCCTAGAGGAGTCTCCCCTGGAGTGTTGGGCTGTGGAGTCCTAGTCAGGCCAAAGGAGAGGAAGGAAGGGAGGATCCTTGGTATAAACTTAGTAGGGAATCTTGGGGCCCTGACCAGAAGGGAGTGGGGGCTGAGAGTTAACAAATACCCATTCCTTTACAGTGCTTTAACAGCATATTTGTAGCCATTATATATTTGATTCCCAAGACAACCTTGAGGAATGCAGAGCAGGTATTACTGCTTCCATTTTGTAGAAGAGTAAATTAGGTCTCTGAATGGTAGAGGGCATCACCAAAATTACACAGTAGATTCGCAGCAGAGTCAGCACGACAGCCCTGTACCCTGACTCTCCTTGGTGGAACCTCTCATTGTGTCTGGGAAGACAAGCTGCACACTCAGCATGAGGTAGTAGAAAATAGACATTGGTCTTTTTCTCTGGTTCTTGGTACAGAGCTCCTGAAACCCTTGTCACTCCCTGGGTGATAGGCATGTCTTCTGTTCTTATGAGGTGATTCTCGTTGAGTCATAGATGGCTCCTGGATGAGGGCTGGTCACTGGAAAGAGCAAGCTGTGATTAGAAGCTCAGCATTTTCAGCCACTCCCTTCATTCCTCTTAAGAAGGGCAAGGGGCTGAAAATGGAGTTAATGATCAATCAATGCCTGTGTGATGAAGCCCCCATAAAAATGTGTGGGGTTCAGAGAGCTTCCAGGTTGGTGAACCCATCCACATCCTGGGAGGGTGGCACTCCAACTCTGTGGGGATGAAAACTCCTGTGCTTGGGACCCTCCCAGACCTCACCCTCTGTATCTCTTCATCTGGCTGTTCACCTTTATCAAAGCCTTTAATGAGCTGGTAAATGCAAGTGGGTGTTTCCCTGAGTTCTGTGAGTGGCTGTTAACAAATAATCAAATCCAAGGGGGAGGAGGTCATGGGAACCTCTGATTTGTAGCCAAGTCAGACAGAAGTTGTGGATAACCTGGGGACCTATTACTTGTGACTGGCATCTGCAGTGGGGGGCAGTCTCACGGGACTGAGCCCCTACCCTGGGGGATCTGACACTGTCTCCAAGCAGTTAGTGTCAGAATTAAGTTAAATTGATTGTTGACACTAAGTTGTCCCAGAGAATTGCTTGGTGTGGGAAAACCCTCACGCGTCTGGTTTCAGAAGTGTTGTAGTGTGGGAGTGATATGAGAATGAAGGAGACACAGGAGGACGGGGAGGTTTTTTCTAAAACACCCAGGTAGCTCAGAGTCCTTCCTGACTCCTTGGAATTAGAGCCAAGGTTCTAAATGGCCCCATTAAGTCCTACAGGGAACAACTAAAATACCTCCTCCCAATTGTGGCCCATCTACCTCTGAGCATAGCAGTACTCTCTGGGATTAGTAGCAAATGCCTTCAGTTTTGTAAAGTGTGGGGTGTTTGGTACTGGCTTTGAGGTGTGGACATTCAGAGAGGTGGAGAGGTATTTAGTTATAATGTCCAGTGTGTCCAGGAACACTCAGAAGGGTCATGTGGAGCAGTGTTAGCCAAATGCTGGGTCTTAGACAGGGGTCGGCTCTTGGTTGCTGGCTTAAGATGAAATGGAAAAGAGCAGAAAAGGGTATCAATTTTTTACTAAGCTCAATTTAAGGCCCTGCCTTTTATTCTGAGATTATGTTTTTCCCACTTTTTTGGTGTTAAAATTGCTTTTCAAGAAATAGTAATGACAGTAGATGGCAGTTTATTTTATTATTTTATTATTTTTATTTTTTAAAAAGATTTTATTTATTTGAGAGAGAGCAAGTGTGCACAAATGGGGGGAAGGGGCAGAGGAGAGGGACAAGCAGACCCCCACCGAGCAAGGAGCCCAATGCTGGGCTGGATCCCAGGACCCCAGGATCATGACCTGAGCCAAAGGCAGACGCCCAACCAGAGCCACCAAGGCACCCCGATGACAGTTTATTTGAATGTCCTGAATGGCACAGTCCAAAGATGGTCACCCTACATGAATGCCCAGAAGTGCTTCTGCAATATTACTGAGTGAAGGAATCCCAAATCTGGTAACCACTCACCGTTTCAGAGGGCCATGTGACCCCAATTCCTCAGAGGTGTGGGAAGCCACAGAGAGAACTTCACCTTGACAGCAGTGGTAAAACATCAAACAGTAGATTTAAAATGCCTGAATTTGGGCTTTGCCACCCATAAATTCATACAGAAAGAAACATACTATTGCCACTTAGGTTTTATTTAACAAATTTATTTATATGATGCTTACTGGATGCCTGGCCCTATCTCAGATGCTGTACAAGTGTGATCTCTCATTTGATCCTCATCAAGCCTATGAAGTAGACACTATTATTATCCTCACATCCATTTTAAAGATGGGGAAACTAAGACATGAGGGCTTTGAGAAACCTGTTCAGGGTCACAACTAGTTAGCTGCAGAGCCAGAAGTTGAAGCCAGAGAGTCTGGCTCTGGAATCCATTTTCTTAATCCCTACAGCTCGCTGCCTGGTTAGAAGCAATTTAAGACTTTTGTGGCATGTAATGATCTATTTTCAGCCTCTGATTCCATAGACAGAAGCTGCCTGTGGACTAAGCTGCCTGATTTGTACTGAGCTGCTGTCAATGATCTCTTCTGAGGCCTTTCCACAACACCACTGGGAGAATTAGAGTGGGCAGATGGCCCTTTGGCAGAGCCTGGCAAGACAACAGCGGCAAAATCAATGAACTTTGGTTAAGATCAGCAAGCCCTTGTAGCTTGGAACCTGAGTCCATGCAAAGGCCTTCTGAGAGGTCCTCCAGAGCCTAGACTGTTAGTTTTCAAACACACTTAAAAAAAAAAAAAGATTTATTTATTTATTTGTGAGAGAGAGAGAGAAAGTGCACGCACACCAGTTCAGGGAGGGGCAGAGGGATACTGAGAGAAGCAGACTCCTTGCTGAGCTGATGCAGGGCTCAATCTCATGACGCCAAGACCATGACCTGAGCCAAAATGAAGAGTCAGATGCTTAACCAACTGAGCCACCCACGCACCCCTCAAACACATTTTTTAAAAACAACCAAACCCTTTTTTCAAACATAGACATATGGGCAGTTAATACACACACACACACACACATCCTTATATGGAATCTTATTATTTTATTTATTTAAGATTTAATTTAATTTATTTATTTGACAGAGAGAGAGAAAGCACAAAGAAGGGGAGTGGCAGGAAGAGGGAGAGGGAGAAGCAGGCTCCCCGCTGAGCCGGATCAGGACCCTGGGATCATGACCTGAGCCAAAGGCAGACGCCCAACCAACTGAGCCACCCAGATGCCCCTATTTATTTATTTATTTATTTATTTATTTATTTATTTATTTATTTATTTATATTTTTTGGAATCTCTTTTTAAAACAGATAAAAGTGGAGTTGTGTTGAAACAGAAGTAGGGATCCAGGGGACCTTATTCTTATCCTTTATGCAGTATTGAGTCACTAACAGATAATGACTCATTTCTGGCCTTTGTACCTACTGGTCCCTCTTTCAGGAATCCTCCAACTATCCAAGCAAACACATCTCTTTAGCTTAAGTCCTACTCATCCTTCAGGGCTCAGCTGAGATGTTCTTTCCTAAGAGAAATGTTCCCTGAGCCTCTCCATAACTCCTATTTTGTTTTCCCTCATAGCATCTTTTACTTTCCCTGCATTTCACTTCCCTAAAATTGTAGTAAAATAATTGTTTATTTAAAGCTCATCTTCCCAAGCAGTTGGAAACCTCCAAGAGGGCAGAAACCCATGTCTCTATTGATGAGTGTTAGGCTCATCAATAGAGTAGGAGCTCACTGCATATTTTTGAAGAAATGTTGGTGCTCCCGAGTCTTACATATATCCTGTCTCAAGCTGCGCTGGCCATTTCTAGCTAGACCCAACATTGTCTCATTGTCTCCTTGCATGGTGATTGTGCTAGCACTAACCACGGTAAGTGCTGACCCTATGCTCTTAGAGAAAGAAGGATGAAAAACAGAGGAGACATCTGAGATGGCTGATTGGATCTAAGACTGAACACTTCCTGGGAGAAAGATTTTTGGGCAGCAGAGGCTGTTTCTAGGCCCTAGGCCAGGGTGTTGAGCAATGTTTGCATTTCTCTGAGAGCTTCTGCCAAGGAGCAGAAAACTGATGAGTGACCTGTGAACGCTGCTTACATTCTGGGTGACTCACAGTTTATGGTATTCTGGGGGAAAATCATGTTAATCAGAGGGGTAGGACAGCCATGTGGGTGCTGGGCAGGAAGTTTGGTGAGAGGCCATCCTATGCCACAGTAAGATGGCCTCTCTTGCTAAGCACTCACTGCCCAGGCCTTTCAGCCAATGCCAAGTTGGAAACCCCAAGCAAGCCACTTAAGACTCCTCATTGCTTCCTCAGGCTCCCCAGTCTTCTTTTAGAAGGTTCTTTCGTAGTTGGTATGGCTTGTCTTTCTCCAGAAAGTCATAAAGCCAAATGTCCTGCCCTTTTCCTTTCTTTTGCAATTAAAACATTAATTTCTGGTTACAAAAACAATACATGAATACATTTATCTTCAGAAACAGTAAGACTAGGGGTGTCTGGGTGGCTCAGTCGGTTAAGCAGTTAAGCATCCGACTCTTTGATTTCGGCTCAGGTCATGATCTCAGGAGGGTCGTGAGATCAAGCCCCAGAGCCCTGCCTTGGGCTGGGGACTGGGCATGGAGCCTGCTTAAGATTCTCTCCCTCCTTCTTCCTCTGCCTCCCCACCCCATCCCCACACATGCATGCTCTCTCTTTCTCTAAAAAAAAAAAAAAAAAGAACAAAAAACCCAGTAAGCTAAACTCCCTTTTACCCCCAATCTTGGCCTTTACTGCATCTTCAGAGATAGCTTTTTTTTTTTTTTTGGATAACTTCTGATAAGAGTTTGGCATGTAGCCTTACAATGTTTTTTAAAAATCTTCTATAAACTTAATGTGAGATTGTCTTAGTTTTGGCAGCTATAACAGTATACCAGAGACTTGGTAGCCTATAGGAAATTTCTTACAGTTCCAGAGGCTGGGAAGTCCAAGGGCAAGGCACCAGCAGATTTGGTGAAGGCCTGTTTCCTGGTTCAGAGACAGCTATCTTCTTGCTGTGCATCCTTACAGGGTGGAAAGGGTAGGAAGCTTTCTGGGGTCTCTTTTATAAGGGCACTCATTCCATTTATGAGGACTCTACCCTCATGACCTAATTACCATTCAAAGGCCCTACCTCCACATACCATCACGCTGGGCATTAGGTTTCAACATATGAATTTAGAATTTGTCTATAGCAGTGTCGATAAGAAATAATGCTATTTATGTCTGTGTTTTAACATTTTATTTTGAAAATAATTTTAGATATACAGAAGAGTTGCAAAGATAGTAATAGAAAGTTCCAGTATACCCTAGCTCAGCCTCTCCTAATATTAACGGGTTTCATAACTCTGGTTCAATGATCAAAACTAAGAAATTAAAACTGGTATATGTACTGTTAATTAAACTATAAACTTTGTTAGAACTTTACAAGTTTTTCCACTAATGTGCTTTTACTGTTCTAGGATCCCATCCAGGATCCTCCGTTGCATTTAGTTTTCTATTCTCTTTAGTCTCCTCCAGTCTGTCGCAGTTCTTGGTCTTTTCCTTGGCTTTCATGACCTTAACACTTTTTTTTTAAAGGCTTCCAGTTCTTTTTTTTTTTAATAGTTTATTTATTTTTAAGTAATCTCTACACCCAACATGGAACTCAAACTCATCACCCCAAGATTGAAAGTCACATGTTCTCCCAACTGAGCCAGCCAGGCACCCCGACCGTAGCACTTTTGAAGAGTCCGGGTCAGGTATTTTGTAGAATATCCCTTAATTGGGGTTTGTCTGATGATTTTTCATGGTTAGACCGAAGTTAAGCATTTTGAGGAAGATTTTTTTAAAAATATCAATTATATATATAATTTACATATTATACTGCAATTTGCTTTTTACATTCAACTATATTATTTATTTTTTTTAGAGAGGGAGCAAGTGAGGGGGGAGGGGCAGAGGGAGCAGGGGAGGGAGAGAGAATCTTAAGCCAGCTCCACATCCAGCATGGAGCCTGAGGCAGGGTTCAATCTTTTTTTTTTTTTTTTTAAAGATGACAGAGAGAGACACAGCGAGAGAGGGAATACAAGCAGGGGGAGTGGGAGAGGGAGAAGTAGACTCCCCGCTGAGCAGGGAGCCCGATGTGGGGCTCGGTCCCAGGACCCTGGGATCATGACCTGAGCCGAAGGCAGACGCTTAATGACTGAGCCACCCAGGCGCCCCTCAAGTCAGTGTTTTACTTGGTAAACATGTTTGAGACCATGCATCCCTGGCTGCTAAGCACCATGGCGGACAGGGCTAGAAAGGTAACAGCTTTATTTTGAGCAGGGGGCAAAGACAAGGCAGCACTTTACAGCTACATTGTAACTAGATCGGCAGGGCTCAATCTTAGGACCCTGAGATCATGACCTGAACTGAAATCAAGAGTCAGACGCCTAACCGACTGAACCACCCAGACGCCCCTCAACTATATGATTTTGAGATAGATCTATATTAATGTATAGATCAAGGTCACTTCTTTTAAATTCTCTACAGAATTGCATTATGAGTATTGTGCATTTTATTTAGCCATTCCTCTATTGGTGGGCACTTAGGCTGATTCCAAAGTTTATTAACAATATCATAGTAATTATCCTTGTACACACCTCCATATGTACATGGAGTATGGTAGATAAGTAGAAGTGGCATTGCTGAGACATGGATTTAATAAATATTGTCCTATTGCACTCTAAAGTGGCTGTGCCATTTTATACTCTTTTGATATTATGATGATTGAAAATTGTTGCCAATCTCAGTTTTAATTTCCATTTCCCTGGTTACTACTGAGATTGCATTTTTTGTGTGTGTGCTTATTAGCAATTTGTATTTCCTTTTCTGTGAACTGCCAATTTATATTATTTGCCCATTTTTTTAGTAGATTTTTTTCTTACTGATTTGTTAAGAGTCCTTTGTATGTTCCAGATACAAATCTTTATGTATTACAAATGTTTTCTCTTAGTCTGTTATTTCTTAAGTTTGTTTCCCAATTTTTTAAAAAGGTTTTATTTATTTATTTTCAACAGAGAGAGAGAGAGAGGGCACAAGCGGGGAGGAGGGTCAGAGGGCGAGAGAGAAGCAGACTCCCCGGCGAGCAGGGAGCCTGATGTGGAGCTTGATTCTGGGACCCGAGATCATGACCCCAGCCAAAGGCAGTCACCTAATCCACTGAACCACCCAAGCGCCCGTTGTTCCCCAACTTGTAAAGTTATTACATGTCCCTGATTTTTAAAATTATTTTTTCTGATTTTTTTGGAAACAAAGTTCTTGATTATACAAGTAGTATAAACAATGTAGAAAATCTGGGAAATTTATGGAAAAGTATAAAGAAGAAAAGAAACTACCCTGAATCTTATCACTGAGAAAAAAACACTACTAACATATTCAATTACATATTTCCTTTTAGTCTTTCATGTGTGCATGCATTTTTTTTTTGCTCAGTTGAGATTTTATAAATATATATATATATATGTTATTTGTTCAGTGGCCTGGTCTTTAGACACAAACCCTGAACTTTTTCCATAAGTACTTGGTTGAAGGTAGTATTAGACGAAATTCCAGTTCCTATTCCTTTTCCTCACATATCCTGAACAAGCTAGTAGGTGAGAGGTCCAAGGCCTGTCCTCAGCTGACCTGAACTGAAGTTGGCTCAAAAATCATGAGAGGTAGAAATGCTCCAGTAGAGCACTTATTTACGTCTTGGAGGTTTTGTTGGTGGCAACTCAATGAGTCAATAGTGTGGATGCCATGAACTTTATTGCCTGAATGGAAGTCCTACAAGGAGGAAGTTAGGGTAACTGCTTTGTTGTGATGGTACTGCAAACATTTGTTTCTGTTTTGGGTGATATACTATGAAGGAGCCACATTCAAACCTACTAGGTGCATGAGGAGAATGAGGACAAAGACCTTCCCTTCCCCAGTAATGGGAGATACTGGTCTCCAGTAACAGAAGACCTGGGCAGAAACCTTCAAATATCTATAAGTAGAAGGACAAAGAGAAATTAGACGTGTTTGTTCTCTGAGGCTCCCAAGGGATAGGACTTGGGCCAGAGAGTGGGTGTTTCAGAAACACTTTCTAACCGGTGTAGAGCTGCAGAGAGCAAGGAATGCCTTGCTCTGGAAATGGTGGGCTTTCTGTCACTGGGAGTCTTTCGGCTTGTTGGTGGTAGGGGGTCGCTATAACTAACATTTACTGAGTGCCCTGTGCCAGGACTGTGCTGAGAACCTTCCCTCTATTATTTCATTCTGTGATACCCAATGAGATAGGTACTATTGTTATCTGTTCCTGTATTATAGATGAGGGAACTTGGTACAGTGAGGTCAGGTAACTTGCCCAAGGTCACACAATTTTTAAGTGGTGGAACTGCAATTCCAACCCGTTCTGACAAACTCCAAAGCTGGTGCTTTTAACCATCAGTGGGATTCAAGCGTGGTATGGGGGTCTGGACCAGAAGGGCTCTGGGGTCTGTTTGACCAGAAGATTCGGTGACTGGGAAAAAGGGTGCCCCATCCCCCTAAGGAGAAGCATCGGTGTGTAGACCAAGGCAAGGTGGTCTGGGGCCTTGCTGAGGGGCCGGGCACAAGGCCAATTGATGGAGACCTAAAAGCCATGTAAGGGTTGTCAACGTGCCTTATCCTACAGCTCGTCAACAACTGCTGTTTGTGGATCTCGAGAACCCGCGCTAGGGCCAGAGGCGCACGACTGCATCGGGGCTCCTCTCAGGCAGTGCTGCTAGGGAGCGTCGCCGCGGCCGGATTCTGCGGCGGAGCTGGGGAAAGAACAGCACGCCGGTCCCTGGCCGGGCGCGAGCCGGGGGCGGTGCCGGGGCGGCGGGGGCGGGGAAGGAGCGCGCCGAGGCGGCTGCGGCAGTTGCGCGCTGGGATTGCAGCCGTGCGGCGGGCTGGTGAGTGCTGCGGGAGTCGCGGGAGGGCGGGGAGGAAGCGGGCGAGGGAGAGAGCGAGCAAGCAAGCAAGGGAGGGAGGGTGCGCGGCAGAGCGCGCGACTTGGGACCGGGGGCCGCCGCCAGCCCCTGCCCCGGCCCCACTAGGGCCGCCAGCCCCTCCGGCCCCTCTCCTCCATCCCAGCGTCCGCCTGCGCGCCCGCGGACTTGGCACCCGCGTACCCACACGGCGCCCCCCCGTCCCCAGCTGGCCCCCGCCGGCCCCCGCCTCAGAGCGGCCCCTACCTCCGCGCCGCGGCGACGCCCCCGGCCCCACGTCACGCTCGCGCCATTGTTTCCCTGCCGTCGGCTCGCGGGGACCCGTCTGACCCTCGAAGCGCGGCCCTTCGTCTCCTCAGAGCCAGCCTCGCCGTGTCTTGCCCCCCCCCCCCCCCGCTTTTCTCACGCCGGTGGCAGCCCTCATCCCTCCTGAGGCGGACCCCTCTTAGGTCTGCCTATTTTTTCCGGCCAACGCCGGCGCCGGAGGCCAGCCTTTCCACCCCTCTTCAAGGGCCTCACCCCTTGCGCGTTCCGGGTGGCCCCCAGGGAACTAGCGGACCGCCGTAGTAGGAGGCGAGGCTGACAGCGTTTTCGCCAGAGCCGCAGGAAATTGCCAGCTTGGTAGCCCATGTCAGTTATGTCGTTTGCAGCACTTCCTGGAAAGCTCACATCGAATCGCAAGCCGCCACAAAAACCATGCTCGTTATTTCCAAACGGCTCCCAAGTCAGGCGTCAGCTGTCTGGTGGCGGCCCCTTCCTTTTTTTTCTGGGGACCCTTGAAGCTGGTGAAAGCCGAGGCGTAGATGCAGATCTGAGGCCTGAACCATTAGTTGTAAGCATAATGTTTGGAGGTTTTGACGCCAGTAAG
The DNA here is from genome assembly GCF_011800145.1 of Mirounga leonina. Lineage (NCBI taxonomy): Eukaryota > Metazoa > Chordata > Mammalia > Carnivora > Phocidae > Mirounga > Mirounga leonina. The sequence goes on along the minus strand of NW_023270265.1, from coordinate 28,651,459 downwards.
CCTCACCTTTTAAAAGCAGTAGGTAGAGCTTGGTGTCATTTGTTGTTTTCCCCTGTTGTGGGCTTTAGGGCCATTATGTTTGAGGGATGTATTATAAAGTACAGTGCTCTGCAGTGACTAGTCACCTTTATAGGGTTGTGTGCGTGCGTGCGCCCATGCGTGTCCTGGTGCAGACAGGTTCTTCATAGAACTGTACTTGTTTTGTAGTGTCTGCGCACTGTTCATTGTGCCTCTTAAGACAGCGGATGCAAATTCTAACTGTAACCTGAAAGGAAGAATGTTGAAACAGTACCGTTTACCATGGAAGCTTAATGTGATTGAGGTCTTTTTAGACACTTTTTTCCCCCTTAATTTTATTTTATTTTAGTAGGCTTCACGCCCAACGTGGGGCTCCAACTCACAACCCTGAGATCAAGAGTCGCATGCTCTACCACTGAGCCAGCTAGGAGCCCCTACTGGGACACTTTTCAACAGTGGTTAGAATTTACCCAGATGAAGATGTTCAGGCCTGTAGAAGTTAAGTTCAGTAAGAGGCAGCTTAGTAATTAACGAACTCTACATGATGGGCTGATGCTAGCACACACAGACTTTACTTCTGAAATGCATTTCTTTTGCAATATAAGCCACTACAATTTCAGCTCTTATAGGTTGTTGCTGCATTTACTCTCATTAACCTAGAATTTAGATTTTAGAATTTAGTAATCAGTGTAAAATGAGAAGGTTGAAGGAGATGTTCTGCAAGGTTTCTTTCAGTTCTTTTTTTTTTGAAGATTTTATTTATTTATTTGTCAGAGAGCACACAAGCAGGGGGAATAGCAGGCAGAGCGAGAAGCAGGCTCCCCGCTGAGCAAGAAGCCCGATGGAGGGAGGGCTGGATCCCAGGACTCTGGAATCATGATCTGAGCGGGAGGCAGACGTTTAAGGGACTAAGCCACCCAGGCGCCTGGGTTTCTTTCAGTTCTAAGATTAGATTCCATTCTATGAAAATTTACAATTAGCTACAAGTTTCTGAAAGTTTATAGTTGTAGGAAGATTTTATATAGAGAGATATTTACTAATGGTATCTGCAAGCCTTACTGCTGACATCAGGTGTATCTTCCTGAAGAAAGACAAATTACAGTGGAGTGTTGAGAGGAGGGATGTTCATTCCTCTTTCTCTAGGCTGTTCTTGCTGTTTTATGGGAGAAAGAAAGCACTTAAGACATGTTTGGTGTTTTTTTTTTTTTTTTAATACATCTTTTCATTGCTTAGCTCTCTTAACAAAAAGCTTAATTCAATGAAATAGCAAAAGAAGAAGAAACAAACCCCAACTTTATCATACTATTTATGACTATGTTCTTTTCCAGTTCCTATTTAAACATAGTTTTTATGTAGTTTCAATTGCTATGTACATATTTTAAATTTTCATTTACCCACTTTCTGGGATGTCCATGTATCTGAAGAATTTATCTACTTTTCATTTGTAGAGGCTTTGTAACATGCTTTAGGACTCAGTAGTCAACAATGCCTGGCATACAGGCTCTCAGTAAATTTTTGTTGAAGGAAATAGTATTTTGCGCCACTTAAACAACATCTCTGAACACAAAATGTTAAATCACAGGGCATATGTTCAGTGACATTTGAGCAATAAAGGCAGTCAATACTTTGAGCCAGGAGATAGCATCACATATGTTTGAGGGTGTGGTTTTTGGAGTTTGGGTTTGAGACCTAGCTTGCAACTTACCATCCATGCAACGTTGGAGAACATGGAGGGCCTCACTTGGTTTCTCTCACCACAAAAGGGAAAATAGAACAAATTTCACAGGGTTGTGTGGATTAAATGTGATAATTCCATTGAAGCGATATTAGCATACATTAAATTCTCTATAAATGTTAATTCTTACTGTTTTTTGCTCAAAGTGGGGACATTACTACATGTTGGTGGGATCAGAAAAGCATAAGAGATGGTGACATGAGAGTAAGAAGATGAAAAAGTAGTTATATTGAGGGTTTAATGAATAGGTTGCTCTCACTAAAAGTATGTGATAGAGTAATAGTTTGAGATAAAGCTAGAGACAGAATTTCTGGTAAGCTGTTTACAAGATAGGCTATGTGGATTTCTTGAAGATAGAGCACAATTAATGAAATAAGATAATCTTTTTTTTAAAGGTTTTATTTGAGAGACATAGCAAGAGAGAGCACGAGCGAGAGTTGGGGAGAGGGAAGAGCAGGCTCCCCACTGAGCAGGGAGCCTGACATAGGGCTCTATCCTAGGACCCCGGGATCATGATCTGAGTTGAAGGCAGATGCTTAACCCACTGAGCCACCCAGCTGCCCCCAGATAACTTTTTTTAATGAGTGGTTAGTATTTGTTTTGTTTTTTAGGTTCAGACCTAAAAAAGTTCTTTGCTTTAAAGATTTATTTATTTTAGAAAAATGTGTGAGTAGGGGGAGGGGCAAAGGGAGAGGGTGAGAGAGAATCTTGAGCAGACTCCCTCCTGAGTGGGTAGCCCAACACACGGCTCAATCTCATGACCCTGAGATCCTGACCTGAAACCAAGGGTCAGACGCTCAGTGGACTGAGCCACCCAGATGCCCCCAAAAGTTCTTTAAGGAAGTTGATTGCAAATTGTTATGGATTACTAAATTTCTTGTGATTTGACACAGTAAATCTTATATGACTTTTTATTTGAAATTTGATTGTGTTCTATGATTGGTTACCAGAGTTTGCAGTGGCTGTTTGTTTGTTCATTTTTTTTTCAAGGTTTTATTTATTTCTTAGAGTGTGTGCATGCACGCAAAAGCAGGGGGGAGGGGCAGAGGGAGAAGCAGACTCCCCGCTGAACAGGGAGCCCGATGTGGGGCTCGATTCCGGGACCCTGGGATCACGACCTGAGCCGAAGGCAGACGCTTAACTGATGGAGCCATCCAGGCGTCTTTGGTTCTTTCTTAAATGGAAAACAAGTTTAGCAACAAGACGATAGAAACCAATAAATATAGCAAAATTGCCAGCAGAGCAGCAAAACTGCCCTCTTTTTAGGTGGAATACAGAATCAGGAGGATTAAATTGACTTGGAGAGTGTTGAACTATTTGTTCCTGCCTTTTGTGTGTATCTTTTTTTTTTTTTAAAGTAGGCTCCACACCCAGCTTGGAGCCCAACGTGGGGCTTGAACTCACAACCCTGAGATCAAGACCTGAGCCGAGATCAAGAGTCGGACACTTAACCAACTGAGCCACCCAGGCGCCCCTAGTACATACACTCTTTTTTTTTTTTTTAAAGATTTATTTATTTATTTATTTGAGAGAGAGAATGAGAGAGAGAGCATGAGAAGGGGGAGGGTCAGAGGGAGAAGCAGACTCCCCGCTGAGCATGGAGCCCGATGTGGGACTCGATCCCAGGACTCCAGGATCATGACCTGAGCCGAAGGCAGTCGCTTAACCAACTGAGCCACCCAGGCGCCCCCATACACTCTTATTTAGTACATTATACATATGATTTTGCAACATTTTTTTTGTTGAACATTTTTAAAAAGATTTTATTAATTTATTAGAGAGCGAGTGAGCAAGAGAGAGCATGGGGGAGGAGGGACAGAGGGAGAGGCAGACTCTCGAGGAGCCCAACACAGGGCTTAATCCCAGGACCCTGAGATCATGACCTGAGCCAAAGGCAGGTGCTTAACTGACAGCCACCCAGGCACCCCTACAGTTTTTTTTAAAGATTTATTTATTTGAGAGAGTGTAAGTGGGGGGGGAGGGGCAGAGGGAGAGAGACTCCTCAAGCACATTCCCTGCTGAACGCGAAGCCCAACTCAGGGCTCAATCCCAGGACCCTGAGATCATGACCTAAGAGTCAGGTGTTTGAGCCACCTAGGCACCCCAACATTGTTTACAGTATGTGTCCATGTTGATAGATAGTCTTTAATTCATTCATTTTAATTGCTCTAGTGTTGCATTATATGAATAAACGTTTGCTTATGGATTTTTAGGTATTTCTGATTTTTTTGCTATTGAAACATTCTTGGATTATCATGTTTACATGTGTGAGAGAATTCTTAGCTTAGGAAAATCTTAGATTGTAGAGCATGAAGATCTTCCACCTCTATTAGATAATTTCAAATTATTTTCCAAAATACTGATTAATCAACAGCAGGTTGTGAGTGTTCCTATTTTGCAATATCCTTACAAACACTAATATTGTCTAGACTTCTAAATTTTAAAACAAAATCAAATTTCATTTTAATTTGCTTTTCCCTGATCATAAGTGAGGTTGAGCTTCTTCGTTTATTATAAGATTTCCTTTTCTGTAAATTGCTGTTTATAGACTTGTGTTGGCTTGTTTGCTTTTCCATTATTAGTACATAGCTCTCTTTATTTACTAATCCTCTTATTTATGGTGTAGCAAATATCTTCTCAATGTTTAGTCTCTCGTTGTGCAGAAGTTTTACATTTTTATTTCAACTATTTGCAAAATTTCAGTACAAAAAAGTGCAATAATAGTTCAATGAATTTACCTTTCATCTGGATTCACCACTTAACATTGCTACATTTATCTTTCATTTATACATTTTTTTCCTGCACCATTTAAAAGTAAGTTGCAGACATCATGACACTTCATTCCTCCAAAGATCTACTTGAATATCCTAAAAACAAAGATGTCCTACAAAACTACATGTTTAACATGGAGGTAACATTGTTATCTAATATCTGGTGCATATTAAAAGTTTCACATTTGCCCCCAATAATGACCTTTTTTTTATTTTAAGTAGGCTGGAGGAGGAGCTCAGTGCAGGGCTTGAACTGACCACCCTGAGATCATGAGTCAGACGCTTAACTGACTGAGCCACCCAGCTCCCCCCCACCCCCAGGATGAACTTTACAGTTATTTTCCAATCTAACCCTTGGTCCTGGATCTAGTCAAAGATCATGAATTGCATTTAGTTGCCATGTCCCCGTAATTACTTTTGATCTGCCGCAGGTCCAGCTTTTTGTTTGGTTTCATAATATTGATATATTTGAAGAGCCCAGGCTAGTTGTTTTGTGGAACAAAAGTGTAATAAAAGTTAGGTGAATGTAGTCTCTTTCAAATTATCTTGTATTATCCTCACCCTTCTTGTGATGACAAGAGATGATAAAAATGTCTACATGATGAGATGAAGTGAAGTGAATGATATAGGCATTGTGACTATCGATCTTCTGACTGTATGGCAGAAGGAGGATCATCTGCTTCTGGGGACTGCAATTGACCATGGGTAACTGAAACCATGGGAAGGGAAACCACAGATTGGGCGGGGGTGGAGGGTGGGGGTGGGCTACTGTTCTACATTGTGCAGAGGCTCCAAGTGTTAAAACATTGTAGGCTCTAGCATTATAAATAATAATTTATTAAGCACTGTGTATCAGCCATTGTTCTTAGCACCTTGCACTTATCAATTTATTGAATCCTTGTTCCAACTCTGACCATTTTGGAGTGAAGAAACTGAAGTTAGTGTGTAATTTGCTCAGTCATAGAGCTAATTAGTGTTGGAGCCAGGTTTTGAACCCAGGCAGTGTGGCTCTAGAATCTATGCTCTTCATCACAAGTATAATTCTATGACCTTGGTCAAATTATTTAACTTCAATACACTGTTTTCTTCTTTGTATAACAAGGATAATAGCACCTAACTCACATGGTTGTGAGAAGTTGGATAAAATCCGTATAGTGCTTAAAATAATATATGAAAAAGGTGAACACTTAGTAAATGTTAACTGTTAAATTAGCTTTACTAAGGCATTGAACTTACACATATCTCTGAATTTTTATCAAATAAGCAGACTAATCCATAAACGTGAATTTATAAACCAAAAAGTGGAAATACTGTGATTATTTCTGACTTTCTGTTTTTATTATTTTTTTTTTATTTTGTGAGAGGAAAGATAATAGGTAAAACAAAGTTGAATGGTGAGCCAGGAACTCATCAGTAAAAGAATTAGTTCATTTTGAAATCAGATTTTTTTTTTACCTCCTTTTTAAAAGAATATTCAAGAATCATTCCTGAAGGTGCAAAGTATTTTATATTGGCTGATTGTAAAAACTGTTAGGCTTTGTTACCTTTATGTTTTTGAAAGACCATAGTTAATTATAGCAATATTTTGAAGAAATAGATGGCATACTACATATCCTCAAGCCCATTAATTTAAAATGTTTTCTTTACATACTTGTTCTTTGTGTCAATGACCATGTTATTGTTGAAGGTCTTGTATTACTCAAAACATTCAGTTAGAAGCAACCTTCATATGCTGATGTAGAACAAATACATAGCATTCTGTGTGATAGGGCTGAGGTAACAATTCTAGGAGTAGCAGCAGTAGAATGTTGAGGAGAACATAACAGAATTCAGGTCTCGGGGCGCCTGGGTGGCTCAGTCGTTAAGCGTCTGCCTTCAGCTCAGGTCATGATCCCAGGATCCTGGGATTGAGTCCCACATCGGGCTCCCTGCTCGGCAGGAAGCCTGCTTCTCCCTCTCCCACTCCCCCTGCTTGTGTTCCTGCTCTCGCTATCTCTCTGTCAAATAAATAAATAAAATCTTTAAAAAAAAAAAAAGAATTCAGGTCTCTTTCGTAGATATTTAGGAACTTTAGGAACATATGAAATAAATTTGTATTTTCCAGTTAGTTTCAGACTAGAGATTGGAGCATGTTATTGCTTGAAGAAGAATTGTCAAGGCAACAGGTACTGCATTTCTCACTTGACAAGATCGTTCCTCAGTTTTGTTATTTTCCATCAGAGAACAAGGAACCTTTTGTTCCAAGGCCTGATGTCGAAATGTTAGCAAAATATTACGTTAATCAAGCCAAGAATCTTGTGTTTCTGAACCAAAAGTAAGATTTCACAAAGACTCATTTAGAGCATTAAAAGGAACTTGTGCAATATTCTTGCATTTTCAGGCTTACACAAGAATTAGCTTCTAAAAAGCAAAGACCTCCAAGTGTAGAGGTTTAGGAGTTCCATTTGTTTGTGCCTGTCTGTATCAAGTCTGTTGTTAAAGGAACTGGGGTTACAGCAGCAAACAAAATAAGTCTCACCCTTATGGAACTTACGTTTTAGAGAAAGGGTCTGACTCTAACTGTCAAAATATATCATGTCTGGAAGTGTTAATGTGCAAAAAAAAGAAAAAGCAGGGTAACAGGATAGCAAATAATATGTGTGGATGGGTAAGTGTGAGTTTATTAGTTGGAATTTGTTAGCTGTCTGTCACTTGGTGTGGAAAGTATGAATGTTGGCCTTTTACAGGAATGTATATAGTCCAACTCAGGGCAAATGATAGAACTGTGAATGAAACTAATGGGATGAAAAATGAACAAAAAACTGTCATGAACTATTCAAAAGGCAAGAGGGTAATGAAACATTTAACACAGTTTACATACAACAGTTTTAAGGAGTCTCCCTTTTGGAGAAAATTGACTACTACATCTTGAAATACTTTATGTGATTATTTTCTTCCATGTATTACTTTTATGATTAGAAGGAACAAAAGTTACAGAAATACTTTCAAAGCTATAGTTTGTTTCAAAGTGCTGTTCTTTGAATTAGAGATGACACTATTGTCGGGAAGCAAGAATTTTCTCTGTCCTTCAATGTCCTAGCTGGACTAAGAATCATATTGACATGAGACAGATTAACAGGAGAAAATCAAATTTAATAGCATACATAGGGGGAATCTGTACAGACAGGGAAATTCCAGAGACAGGCAACATGATGCTTGTGTGAACTGAGGAGAGGGGTAGGGGTCTGAGGATACAAAGGGCAGAAAGACCCTTAGCAGGAAGGTGAGAGGAAATGGTTGGAAAACAAAGATTGCCTTATGTAGGTAAGTGTCTTGGGTAGGGGAATCTCTGTTAATAGCTCTCTTCTTGGTACAAGCAGGCAGATGAGGGGGAGGTAAAGCACTTTTCCTGAATCTGCTGGGTTTTGACTGCTTTTAATTCAAAATAATGTTCATGCCAAAGTGACCATCTTGGGGCAGCCAGCCCTTGGCCCCTGTGCTATTAACTACAGATACTATGATTTAGATTTTCAGCAGTATTGTTAGATGAATTAATTTAAACCTGGATCTGACTTCCCTTGTTTTCTAGGGAATGTATTTGTAGTTTGTTTGTGGTCATGTTACAGAGGGGACCCTAAGCCACACATATTGTTAAAAATAACTGATCACTATACTTTCTTGGTTTTACTTGCTCATTGGTCAAAGAATAGGGTTATCAAGGGCTATGTGTAAAATGTGCCTACTTCCCAAACAGATGCCCACAGTGTAGACTTATCAAGGGTTATAGTAGGGAAGAAGCCTCTCCCTTACTGTCAGCATCAGCTGGTAAACTTGACTGTACATATGTGCATTTTCCTTTTGGTAGAAATGGTCCACAGCGCTAACTGGTAAGGCTTATCATATAGTCAGTATTATCAGTATTTTTCTGGTTCAGCATACCTTATAGTTCATATATAACCTGTGTTAATTATGTAGATTGTACATTTAAAACTGTTACCAAATTGTTACAAGGTCATATGAATTATTTTGTAAGTATCCTTTGTATCACAACAAAGGAAATGTTTTTATTTTTTTTTTTTAGTTATTTGAAAGAGAGCGAGAGAGTGCACTCAAGTGAGGGGAGGGGCAGTGGGAGAGGGAAAAGCAGACTCCTCCTGAGCAGGGAGCTCCATGCCAGGGCCCTGTCCCAGGACCCTGGAATCATGACCTGAGCCCAAGGCAGACGCTTAACCGACTGAGCCACCCAGGTACCCCACAAAGGAAATGTTTTTATTTACTTTATTTATTTATTTATTTATTTAATTTTTTTTTTTTTTTTTTTTTTGAGAGAGAGAGAGAATGAGATAGCGAACGAGAAGCAGACTCCTGACATGGGACTCAGTCCCAGGCCCCTGGGATCATGACCTGAGCCGAAGGCAAACGCTTAAGTAACTGAGCCACCCAGGCGCCTGGAAATGTTTTTAAAAAGTCAGCTATAATAAAGTAATTTTATTACTTTACACACGTGTGCACACACATACACAAACACAATGTGCTTACATAGTTCAGCACCAGGCCCTACAAATGGAGAATGTAGCTTTAACTCTTCTTTTTCTGTAAACTAGCTTAATATGTGTAATATGCAACTAAAGTTGTATTTATGAAGATTAGAATAAATTTCAAGCTGGTGAGAAAATTTGAAGAAACCATTCAAGATTATCCTTATTCAAGTTTCAGAGCAGTGTTCTTAGAATGGTTGATTATAAAACTTAGCAATGTCAAGTTTTATATTTCAAACAGAATAAATTCCAGTGAAGTTTATTTTTTTTTATTTTTATTTTTTAAAAGATTTTATTTATTTATTTGACACAGAGAGACAGTGAGAGAGGGAACACCAGCAGGGGGGAGTGGGAGAAGGAGAGGCAGGCCTCCCGTGGGAGCCTGATGCGGGGTTTGATCCCAGGTGGGATCATGACTTGAGCTGAAGGCAGACGACCATTGACTGAGCCACCCAGGCACCCCTCCAGTGAAGTTTAGTAAAACGCTGAGAGTTCATATTTATGTACTGTTATCATTACCCTATTATTATATTGACATACTTATTCCATTGAAAAATGAATATTTGATTCAATATGCAGTATAAAACACTTTGCCAGATAGACTTGTGCTACATAATGTGTTTAAGTGCTACTCCTTTTTTTTTTTTTTGAGATTTTATTTATTTGAGAGAGAGAGAGCATGAGAGAGAGCATGAGTGGGGGGAGGGGCAGATGGAGGGGGAGAAGCCAACTCCTGCTGAGCAGGGAGCCCAAAGCGGGGCTTAATACCAGGATTCTGAGATCATGACCTGAGCCGAAGGCAGATGCTTAGCTGACTGAGCCACCCAGGTGCCCCTTAAGTGCGGCTCCTTTCTAAGTGAATTACTGATGTGACCTGAAACATTTAAAATGGTTTTGCTAACCAGGTTTATCCTGCAGTTTCAGTTACTCTGTGCTTCCTGTTTTTAGCAGTTGCCTGGAGCTGTTGGGGCAACTGGTTTCCTTTTCTGGGGTGGGGAGGGTGACGTTAGTGGTGAAAGGAACGGAGTATGTTTTGCCTCTGATACATTTTTAAAGCGTGAAACTACAGTATTTCAAATGTTTGGAAGTTCATTTCACTTGTTACTTTTCAGGCTGTATATTTTATGTTGAAACAAAGAATTTTCTAACTGTACCGTATTTGAAAGAAATTAAAATTTGAGCTTTTTATTCAGTATTAGTAATTGCTGTACCTTACTGAAAGAAACTACTCTTAAGCTTGACACTGTAAACAGGTGACAAATGAAATATTTACCTACTTAATAGAAATTTGTCTCTTTTTTTTTGGCCAGATGATAAAGCATCTACATCCTTACGTTTTGGGGTTTTTTTTTAGATTTTACTTATTTTTTTTTATTTATTGAGAGAGAGACAGCGAGAGAGGGAACACAAGCAGGGGGAGTGGGAAAGGGAGAAGCAGCCTCCCCACTGAGTAGGGAGCCCCATGCAGGGCTCGATCCCAGGACATGACCTGAGCCAAAGGCAGACGCTTAACGACTGAGCCACCCAGGTGCCCCATCTTTACTTTTAATATTACTATGAAAAATAGTTAAGCATTAGATAGATTGATTCTGTGGATAGAGTTCAAAAGTCTGTCATATAATGTTAAGATGTGTTAGGTAAGATCATAGTAAAATTGTCATGAGGAATTGTTTGAAGATGATGATTTAAGAAAATCTTAACCCCCTTACTTTCACATAACTGTATAGACTACATGGCAGGCTTTATCCTGTATTAGTGATAATCATTTATGTTTACATTTTAGATTTTTTTTTTAAGATTTTATTTATTTATTAGAGAGAGAGAGTGTGTGCGCACAAGCAGAGGGAGGTGCAGAGGGAGAGGGAGAAGCAGACTCCCCATTGAGCAGGGAAGCCCAACGTGGGGCTCAATCCCAGGACCCTGAGATCATGACCTGAGCTGAAGGCAGAGGCTGAACAGACTGAGCCACCCAGGTGCCCCTAAAGTTTTATGTTACCTTTGCTGAGAGTGTATAACTTGAATTTTTAAAATAAAATATATTTTGTTTAGTCCATGAATGACCTAAGAAACTGCTTTGAATTTTTCCTACAAATAATTTGAAGAAAGTAATAAAAAAGTTAAAATACATGGGGGAAATCTTTCTTGGAGTAATTACTACCTCTAATTTTTAAGGAAAGAAAAAAAAAAGCATGACTTTTAAAAAAGTTTCACTGAGGTATAAATACATACAATAGGGGCGCCTGGGTGGCTCAGATGGCTGGGCATCTGCCATCGGCTCTAGTTAAGTCCCATTGTCCTGGGATTGAGTCCCACATGTGGCTCCAGGCTCAGTGGGGAGTCTGCTTCTCCCTCTCTCTGCCTCTCCCCGTGCTCATGTTCTCTCTGTATCTCTTGGTCTCAAATAAATAAATACAATCCTTAAAAAAAATTGTTAAGAAAATAAATACATACGATAAACTACAGAAATTTAGAGTGTACAATAAGTTTTGACATGTATACACTCGTGAAATAGTCACCATAATTAAGATAATGAACATATCCCTCCCAAAAGTTTCCCTGGGTCCCTCTTTGCCTTACTGCTTACCCCTAGGCAACCACTGATCTTATTTCTGTCACTATAGATTAGTTTGCACTCTCTAGAATTTTATGTAAACAGGATCATAGAGTATGCAGTCTTGTTTTTCTGCTTTCACTCAGCATAATTTTGAGATTTATTCATGTTATCAGTAGTTCATTACTCTTTATTGCAAAGTAGTATTCCATTGTATGGATGTACTACAGTTTACCCATTCACCTGTTCATAGACATTTGGGTTGTTTTTAGTTTATGGCTATTACAAACAAAGCTGCTATGAATATTTCTTTATAAGTCTTTACATGAATATATGCTTTCATTTCTCTTGGATAATTTCTTAGGAGTAGGAGGGTTGGGACATAAAGTAGATATGGGTTTAACTTTTAAAGAAATAGGAAACTTCCAAAGTGCTTGTACCATTTTTATAGTCTTACCAGCAGTGTATTAAAGTTCTAGTTGCTCTATTTCTTCACCAAGTTTGTCATCGTCAGTCTTTTAAAATTTTTGAACATTCTAGGGGACACCTGGGTGGCTCAGTCGTTAAGTGTCTGCCTTCGGCTAGGTCATGGTCCTGGGGTCCTGGGATCAAGTCCCGCATCGGGCTCCCTGCTCCTCTGGAAGCCTGCTTCTCCCTCTCCCATTCCCCTGCTTGTGTTCCCTCTCTCCCTATCTCTGTCAAATAAATAAATAAAATAATCTTAAAATTTTAAACATTCTAACAAGCATGTAGTGGAATATTTTTTTTTTAATATTTAAAGATTTTATTTATTTATTTGAGCACAAGTAGGGGGAGCTGCAGGCAGAGGGAGAAGCAGACTCCCCACTGAGCAGGGAGCCTGATGTGGGGCTCAATCCCAGGACCCTGGGATCATGACCTTAAGTGAAGGCAGATGCTTAACGACTAAGCCACCCAGCTGCCCCCATGTAGTAGAATCTTATTGTGGTGGTAATTTGCAAATGATGTTGAGCATCATTTCATGTACTTACTTACCATCTGTATATCTTTATCGATGAAACATCAGTTCAGATCTTTTGCATGTATATACATATATATATATATATATATACACATTATTTTTTTGTGTGTGAGAGAGAGTGTGTTCAAATGTGAGGGGGTAGGTGCTGAGGGAGGAGAGAGAGAATCTTAAGCAGGCTCCTTGCTCAGCACAGAGCCTGATAACAGGGCTCGATCTCATGACCCCGAGATCATGACCTGAGCTGAAATCAACAATCAGACACTTAACCAACTGAGCCACCTGGTGCCCCTAGAGTTTTTCTAATAAAAAAAAAAAAATTATAACAGTAAATAGATACTAACCTTAAGCCACTAAATTACTGATTTTCTTTTCTAGAATTCAGCATACAATTGAAATAAAATGACAACCTCCTGGAGTGATCGGTTACAGAATGCAGCTGATATGCCTGCTAACATGGATAAGCATGCCCTGAAAAAGTATCGGCGAGAAGCCTATCATCGGTAAGTATTCTGTCTATTTAATCCTCAAAACATCTCTACAGCAACTCGTAATTACTCATTTGTTTCTAAGCTAAAGGAAAGAGGAAATACTTGGTATTTTATACTTACTCAATTTGTTTGTCTTTATGTTACATACATTTGGCTATGATATAAGATATTTATCAGTGGAAACAAGGGCCAGAATTATGCAATGAAGAGAGATCATCTAGTATACATCAGGTGTCATAATTGTATTTAATATGTCATAGCCTGAATGCTTCTGACTCATTTAGAATGATATTTCCTGGAAAATTTTAGACTCTGCACCCTACTTTCTTCATATGGTAGAGTGCAATCTGAAATAATAGAAATAGTAGGAAAAACAGCTTCAAGGATTTAAATTTTTAGATCATTTAAAACTTTTTTTTTCTTTTTTCTTATTGTGGTAAAATATACATAACATAAATTTGTCATCTTAACTGTTTTTAAGTGTATACTTTAGTGGTAGTAAGTATATTCACACTGTTGTGTGCAGCCATCACCAGTATCCATCCCCATAACTTCATTTTGTACAATTGATACTATATCTATTAAACAGTAAGTCTCCGTTCTCCCCTCCTCCAGCCCCTGCCAACCAACCACCATTATACTGTCTGTCTTTATAATTTTGACTACTCTAAGTACTTCATATAAGTGGAATCATACAGTATTTTGTCTTTTTGTGACAACCTTAGCATAATGTTCTCAAGGTTCATCCATGTTGTAGCATATTGCAGAATATCCTTTTAATGTAAAATTTGGGTTCTTGAATTCTTGCAGGAATTTGCTTTTGTTAGTTAAAAAAAATTTTTTTTTTAAGATTTTATTTATTTGACAGAGGCAGCGAGAGAGGGAACACAAGCAGAGGGAGTGGGAGAGGGAGAAAGCAGGCTTCCCGAGGAGCAGGGAGCCCGATGCGGGGCTCGATCCCAGGACCCTGGGATCATGACCTGAGCCGAAGACAGAGGCTTAACTGACTGAGCCACCCAGTTGCCCCTGTTAGTTAAAAATTTTTAATAGAAACCATTTAAAAGGAAATTATCTTAGTTTTATAGTTAAGTCAATTTGTAGAATATTCTGTTTCTGGGGCTTTTTATTAAAGACATTTATTGGAGTTGGTAATTTATCATTGGTTACTATGATGATCACTTGTCATAAACTACATTGTATGTGATGCTTTAGAATTCCCTTTTTAGAAGAAGCTAAATATTTTTAGTTAAGTAAATAAACGTCTAACTTCCGGCTTTTTTCTTGCTAATATTAGTCTTTTAAAAATGATGGTCATGAGTCATTAAGAAACTGGTTTTCAGAAGGTATGACTGTTGATCTTCTTCCGTTTCCTTATTATGGTTGTTGAGTCTTCTAGGGTGAGGATAATCATTGGGCCAAACCCTTCATTGGAATAGTTTTGCTGTATGGTCAGAAGATAGGCTGAGCTGCTCAGGTGTTACAGTGGCTTGAAGGAGGCAAGTTAGACAATTATCTCCTAAATAGTTTCTTGTTTAACACCTAGAATCTGACAGTGATCAAAATAGATCAGAATTTGTATCTACCATATCCAACAATGGAACAATTAGATTTTTCATCTGCTCTCCATGTTTGTACCCAGGATGCTGAAGTCAGGTATTTGTTTTTTTCCTTTATTTTGATGATTATAGTGTAGAAGAATTTCTGTAAGGGAATTGGTTCTTTCTTTATGAATGCAGCTTATGAATTCAGCAGTGGTTTTTATCATGTTGAACTGAAATTTGATAAGTAATTGGGCTTGTGAATTTTTGGTTAAGCAGTCTCTTGCCTTATTTTAAAAGACATTGCAATCACTTTGTCTTTGAAGTTCTTTATATATTTACCCCACCCCAAATTTTTAATTGAAATTTATACTTCCAAAGCCATACCAGTGGTTATTTAAATTTGTTGAATAATAGTTTCTTCTCTAATCAGATTTTAAATTATATATGTTTAAAGTTAATAAAAAGGAACTGTAGTACCTGTAGCTTGGCACACTGATAGAATTAAAAGTGGTTATGATTTTTTTTTTAATTTCAAATAAAAAACAGGTATTAGGTTTTATACAGAGAGAGACTGCCAGGTTGATAAAGTTTAATTTCTTTGTCACTTAACTACTTATGGATATCACATGAATGTCATTTAGGTTTTTAGTTGTGTCATTGATTAAGCTGAATTAACCTGTCATTTTAGTTTGGATTCTCATATTCAAATGGATAAGTTAAGGGGTGCCTGGGTGGCTCAGTTGGTTAAGCGACTGCCTTTTGCTCAGGTCATGATCCTGGAGTCCCGGGATCGAGTTCCGCATTGGGCTCCCTGTTCAGCAGGGAGTCTGCTTCTCCCTCTGGCCCTCCCCCTTCTCATACTCTCTCTTTCATTCTCTCTCTCTCAAATAAATAAAATAAAATCTTTAAAAAAAAAATAAGTTAAGATTTCAGTAGCCATCTTACAAATTCAAAATCACATGGAAAATATAGGTCCTCGGGAATGTCAAGGAGCTGTGTTCCTTAAATAATCTACAGATGGCATATATCTTGTCAGAATAAGAAGAGTGAGGTAGAGTTATCAGAACTGTTAAACTTTTTTTCCTATTATATCATTCTAATGTTTTGATTAGTATTTCACATTCCTAAGGAATGACAGATGAAGATTCAGGGGCTGGTAAGGTTTTTTTTTAGCCTATTTATTTTGCCTAAAACATTAGATCTATAGAATACTATGCAACAATAAAAAGGATTGAACTATCAATACAACTTTGCTATAGCAAGAAAATTATGCTTAGTTAATAAAGCCAATCTCAAAAGGTTGCCTAGTATATGATTCCATCTCTATAACATTCTTTTTTTAAGATTTTATTTATTTATTTGAGAGAGAGAATGAGACAGAGAGAGAGAGCATGAGATGGGGGAGGATCAGAGGGAGAAGCAGACTCCCTGCTGAGCAGGGAGCCCGATGCGGGACTCGATCCCGGGACTCCAGGATCATGACCTGAGCCGAAGGCAGTCGCTTAACCAACTGAGCCACCCAGGCGCCCTCTATAACATTCTTGAAATGAGAAAATTCTGGAGATTGAGAGCAGAGTAATGGTGGCAAGGGTTTAGGGATTGGGGTGGGTACAGGGTGGTGGGCATAGCTGTAGAACAATGGCACAAGGAATCCTTGTGACTGGAACTGTTTTGTGTCTTGACTCTAGTGATGATTACACAAAGGCTCTACATACATGAAAGCTTGTAAAACTGGTGAAATCTGAATAAAGTTGGTGAATTGTGTCAATATCAATCCCCGGTTGTGATAATGTACTATATTTATGCAGGATATTTTCATTGGGGGAAACTAGGTGAACGGTAAGGGGGAATCTTTCTGTATTATTTCTTACTACTGATATGAATCTGTAATTATTTCACTATAAAAAGTTAAAAAATTCAGTCACATGCCCTTTTTTTTTTTTTTTTACATCATAGGTATTCTTTGTGTCTTCTAGATGTAAGTGCTTTTCATAATGCGTGGTGATACAAATTTATGGAATACAAATTCTCTAAACTTTATTGTTCAGAAGAAGATGGTGGCTCCTAAAACATTCTGTTTGTTTCTCTGCCACCATTCCCTATATGCTTCTTCCAAAAACCTGCCTTAAAGTAAAGTAGAAAAGGGATGGTGGTGACAAGGGAGAGAGAGAAGAGATAGCAGATCTTTGATTTAATGAAATCGTGTAATAAACACAGTTTGAGGAAATGTTACTCCTATTTAGATAGCATATTTCACCTTCATAGACTCTTTGTGTAGAGCTTCTTTTATTCAAAGTAATGTCTGAGAGATAGATTCATCCATATTTTTTTGTGTGTATCAGTAATTTGTTCGTTTTTATTACTATGTGGCATTCTGTGGTATCAGCATACCACAGTTTATTCATCCATTTTCTGTTTATGAGCCTTTGGGCTTTTTTCAGTTTTTAGCTATTAAGTATAAGGCTGCTACAGACTGAGAAAATATTTGTAAGTCACCCATCTGATAAAAGACTTGTATCCAGAATGTATAAAGAAGTTTAAATTCAACCCAATGAAGAAATGGGCAAAAGACTGATTCTTCACTACACAGGATATATGGATGGCATAAAAACACATGTGTAACATCAGTAGCCATTAGAGAAGTGCCTTAAAACTACAGTGCATATGCCTATTACAGTGGTTAAAATAAAACAATACTTGATATTATCAAGGATATGGAGCAACTAGAACTCTCATACATTGCTGGTAGAAAGACAAAATGGTATAGCCATTCTGCAGAAACAGTTTGGTAGTTTATTATGAAGTCAGAGACCCTTAGCATGTGACCCAAAATCTTACTTCTAGATATTTGCCCTAGATAAATGAAAACTTACGTTCACTCAAAAAACTACATGAGTAATGTTTATACTATTTCTATTTATAATTGCTTCAAACTAGAACCAACCCAATTATCCTTCAACAGTAAAATGCAGTATACCTACAGTGAAATATAACTCAGGAAGGGGCGCCTGGGTGGCTCAGTCGTTAAGTGTCTGCCTTCAGCTCATGTCATGATCCCAGGGTTCTGGGATTGAGCCCCGCATCGGGCTCCCTGCTCAGCGTGAAGCCTGCTTTCTCCCTCTCCCACTCCCCCTGCTTGTGTTCCCTCTCTCACTGTGTCTCTCTCTGTCAAATAAATAAAATCTTAAAAAAATATATATATAACTCAGGAAAAAGGAACAGACTATTGATGACACAGCAACCTGGATGACTCTCAAGGACATAATGCTGAGTCTAAGAAGCCAGTCCTGGGGCGCCTGGGTGGCTCAGTCAATTAAGCGTCTGCCTTCGGCCCAGGTCATGATCCCAGGCTCCTGGGATTCAGTCCCGCATTGGGCTCCTTGCTCAGCGGGGAATCTGCTTCTCTCTCTCCCTCTGTCCCTTCCTCTGCTTGTGTTCTCTCTCTGACAAATAAATAATATCTTAAAAAAAAAAAAAAAGACAAAAAAAGAAGGCAGTCTCAAAAGGTTGCATACTGTTGGAGTATATTACATTCTCAAAGACAAAACTATATAGTGATGGAGAACTGATCAGTAGGTTCTAGGAGTTGCCAGAGGAGGGGAAGTGTGTTTTTTGGGCTGATGGAACTGTTTTGATTTCAGATTGTGGTGGTTCTTACATGAATCTGTAAATGTATTAAACTTCATAGACACATACACCCCAAAAGTTCAATTTTATTGTATTTTAATCTGGGGAAAAAGAATAATGCTGCTATATACATTCTTGAACATGTCTTTGGTGGATATATGCACTCTTTGCTCTTGGTTTCTACCAAGAATGGAATTGCTAGGCCATAGGTTTATTGTTTAGTTTTAGTAGATACTGAAAAATAATTTTCCCAAGTGATTGTTCTGATTTACAGTTCTACCTATAATGCATGAGAGCAGTGTCACCAATGCTGTAATATTAATGTTTTGGATTGTATGTTTAATTTACAAGTTACTCTGGTGGATATGTAATGCATCTCACTTTGATTTTAATGTGTATTTTTCTGAAGAATAATTAGGTTAATACCTCTTCATATATTAACTAGCCATTTGGATATCGTCTTTTGTGACGTGCTTATTTAAGTCATTTGCTAATTTGATTGTCTTCTTATTTGTCTTTATATATATATATTTTTTTAAGATTTTTTATTTATTTGAGAGAGAGAGAATGAGAGAGAGAGCACATGAGAGGGGGGAGGGTCAGAGGGAGAAGCAGACTCCCCGCTGAGCAGGGAGCCCGATGCGGGACTCGATCCCGGGACTCCAGGATCATGACCTGAGCCGAAGGCAGTCGCTTAACTGACTGAGCCACCCAGGCGCCCATATATATTCTTTTTTTTTTTTTTTTTTTAAGATTTTTATTTATTTATTTAACAGAGAGAAACACAGCGAGAGAGGGAACACAAGCAGGGGGAAAGGGAGAAGCAGGCTTCCAGCTGAGCAGGGAGCCCGATGCGGGGCTCGATCCCAGGACCCTGGGATCATGACCCGAGCCGAAGGCAGACGCTTAACGACTGAGCCACCCAGGTGCCCCCCATATATATTCTTTTTTAAAAACCCAGCTTTTTAAAGTTTATGTTATAATTCATATAACATAAAGTGGTAGTATACAATTCAGTGGTTTTTTTGTTTTTAAGATTTTATTTATTTATTTATTTAACAGAGAGAGAGTGAGAGAGCACAAGCTGGGGGAACAGCAGAGGGAGAGAGAGAAGCAGGCTCCCCACTGAGCAGGGAGCCCGACATGGGGCTCAATCCCAAGACCCTGGGATCATGACCTGAGCCGAAGGCAGATGCCTAACTGAGCCACCCAGGCGCCCCTACAATTCACTGGGTTTTAGTATATTGATAGAGTGGTATAATAACCATCACCACTGTCTAATTCCAGAACATTTTCATCACCCCAGAAAGAAACCCTGTACTCATTATTACTCACTCCCCATTCTCTTCTCTCTCCAACCCCTGGCAACCCTGTCTCTATGGAATTGCCTATTCTGGACATTTATGTAAATGGAATCATACAGTGTGTGGTCCTCTTGTGTCTAGCTTCTTTTACTTAGTATAACATTTTCAAGGTTCATCCTTGTTGTAGCATGTATCAGTACTTCATTCCTTTTTATTGCTAAATAATATTCCATTGTATGGATATATCACATTTTGTTTCCTTAGTGGACATTTGGGTTGTTTCTGTTTTTTGGCTTTTATGAATAATACTGCTGTGAACATTTGTATATGTATTTGTACATACTTTGTAGACATGAGATATTTATGATTTTTCCAGTTTTTGTCTGGCCTTTTATTCTCAATAATCTTTTGATAACAGATGTTCTTAACTATAAAAATGTAATTTTTTATTGAGATAAAATTCACATACCATAAAATTTACACTTGTATACAACTCATTGGTTTTGGTATATCCACAAGATTGTGCAGTCATCACCACTAATTCCAGAACATTTTCATCAATCCAAAAAGGAATCCCTTACCCACTAAAAATAACTCTTCATTCCTTCCTCCTTCAGCCCTTGGTAACCACTAATCTACTTTCTGTCTGTATGGAATTGACTGTTCTGTACATTTCATATAAATGGAATCATATATGGTATTTTTTGTATCTGGCTTTTTTACTTAATATAATGTCTTCAAGATTCATCCATGTGCTGCAGGACTTGATACTTAATTCCTTTAATGGCTGAGTAATATTCCATTATATGGATATAAAGCACATTTTGTTTATTCATCTGTTGCTTAGTATTTGGATTGTTTCCATCTTTTGGTTGTTATGAATAATGCTACTATGACCATGGTGTTGTACAAGTTTTGCATGGACCTGTTTTCAGTTTTTTAGGCTATATATCTAGCAGTGGGATTTGCTGGATCATGTAGTAACTTTATGTTTAACTTATTTTGAAGAATTGTCAAACTATTTTCCCATGTAGGTGCATCATTTTACATTCCTGCCAGCAGTTGATGAGGGTTCTAATTTCTCCACATCCTCACAGTAACACTTATTTGTTATTTTTAAGAGCTGTCTTAGCATATGCAAGTAGTGGTATCTCATTGTGATTTTGATTTCCATTTTCCTTATGATTAATGATGTTGAGCAATTTTTTTTTTTTTAAGATTTTATTTATTTGAGAGAGAGAGAATGAGTGAGAGAGAGTGCACACATGAGAGAGGGGAGGGTCAGAGGGAGAAGCAGACTCCCTGCTCAGCAGGGAGCCCGATGCGGGACTCGATCCCAGGACTCCAGGATCATGACCTGAGCCGAAGGCAGTCGCTTAACCAACTGAGCCACCCAGGCGTCCCAATGATATTGAGCAATTTTTAATGTTTTTGTCATTTGCTTATCTTCTTTTGAGAAATGTCTATTCAGATCTTTTGGCCATTTCTTAGGTTTTTTTTTTTTTAATTGTTGAGTTGTATAAGCTCTTTATATATTCTAGATACCAAACCTATGCCTGCTACACGATTTTCAAATATTTTCTCCCATTCTGTGGATTGTCTTTTCACTTCCCTGGTAGTGTCATTTGAAGCACAATTTTTTTTTTTAATATTGATGAAGTCCAGGGGCGCCTGGGTGGCTCAGTCATTAAGCGTCTGCCTTCAGCTCAGGTCATGATCCCAGGGTCCTGGGATCGAGCCCCACATCGGGCTCCCTGCTCTGCGGGAGGCCTGCTTCTCCCTCTCCCACTCCCCCTGCTTGGGGTCCCTCTCTTGCTGTGTCTCTCTCTGTCAAATAAATAAATAAAATCTTTAAAAAAAATTGATGAAGTCCAGTTTATCTATATTTTTTGTTGCTTGTGCTTTTAGTGTTATATTTAAGAACCATTGCTTAATCTTAAGTCACAGAGATTTACACTTAATGTTTTTTTTTTGAGAGTTTTATAGTTTTTTAAAATTTACCATTTTTTAAGATGTTATTTATATGACAGAGAGAGAGAGGGAGAGAGCAAGCACAAGCAGGGAGAGCGGCAGGCAGGGGAGAAGCAGACTCCCCGCTGAGCAAGGAGCCTGACGTGGGGCTTGATCCCATGACCCTGAGATCATGACCTAAGCCAAAGGCAACCACCTAACTGACTGAGCCACCCAGGTGCCTGAAAAGTTTTATAGTTTTATGTTTTATATTTAGGTTTTTGATCCATTTTGATCCAATTTTTTTTTTAAAGATATTTATTTATTGAGAGAATAAGATAGAAAGAGCATGAGATGGGGGAGGGTCAGAGGGAGAAGCAGACTCCCTGCTGAGCAGGGAGCCCAATGTGGGACTCGATCCCAGGACTCCAGGATCATGATCTGAGCCGAAGGCAGTCGCTTAACCAACTGAGCCACCCAGGCGCCCCGATCCAATTTTTTTATATGGTACAAGATGGGGGTCCAAAATCATTCTTTTGCATGTGAATATCCAGTTATTCTGGCACTATTTATTGAAAAGACTGTTCTTTCCACATTAAATGATCTTGATACCCTTGTCAAAAATCAGTTGGTCGTAGATGTGTATGTTTATTTCTGGACTCCCAGTTTTATCCTATTGATCTGTTTGTCTTTCCTCAGGTCAGTACTACACAGTATTGTTATGACTTTGTGTTGAGTTTTGAAATGATGATGTGAGTCCTTTGGGTTTGTTCTTCCTTTTCAAGATTGTTTTGGCTCTTCTGTGGTCCACCTATGTACATAAGAATTTTAGGATTATCTTGTTAATTTCTATA
This sequence comes from Mirounga leonina, assembly GCF_011800145.1. Taxonomy (NCBI): domain Eukaryota; kingdom Metazoa; phylum Chordata; class Mammalia; order Carnivora; family Phocidae; genus Mirounga; species Mirounga leonina. The sequence continues at coordinate 28,629,103 of NW_023270265.1, read as the reverse complement.
AAAAAGCCAACTGGGATTTTGATAGGGATTATATTGAATCTGTATATTAATTTGAGGAGTATTGCCATCTCAGCAATATTAAGTCTTCTGATTGATGCATATGGGATATCTTTCCATTTATTTAGATCTTCTTTAAACACTTTCAACAGTAATTTGTAGTTTTCAGTGCATAAATCTATTTCTTTTGTTACATTTATTCCTAAGTGTTTTATGATTTCAGGTGCTATAGTAAATGGAATTGTTTTCTTAATTTTGTTTTTGGATTATTCTTTGCTAGTTTATGGAAATATGACTGGTTTTTATATACGGATTTTGTATTCTTCAACTTGGTTTATTGCCTCTAATAGTTTTATGAATTCTTTAGTGATTCTCTATATAAGATCATGTCATCTGCAAATAAGAATAGTTTTACTTCTTTACCAGTTTGGAGGCCTTTTTTCTTGCCTGATTCTGGCTAGAATGTCCAGTACAGTGCTGAATAGAACTGGTGAGAGTAGACATCCTTTTCTTTCTTTCTTTTTTTTTTTTTTTAAGGATTTTGCATATTTTATTTTATTTTTTAAAAATATAAGTTCAATTATTTAACATATAATGTATTATTTGTTTCAGGGGTACAGGTCTGTGATTCATCAGTCTTAAGTAATACCCAGTGCTCATTACAACACATACCCTCCCCAATGTCCATCACCCAGTTACCCATCCCCCACCCACCTCCCCTCCAGCAACCCTGTTTGTTTCCTAAGATTAAGAGTCTCTTATGGTGTGTCTCCCTCTCTGGTTTCATCTTTTTTTTTTTTTTTTTAATTTATTTATTTGACAGAGAGAGACATAGTGGGAGAGGGAACACAAGTAGGGGGAGGGGCAGAGGGAGAAGCAGACTCCCTGCTGAGCTGGGAGCCCAATGCAGGGCTCGATCCCAGGCCCCTGGGATCATGAGCTGAACCGAAGGCAGCCGCTCAACAACTGAGCCACCCAGGAGCCCCTCTGGTTTTGTCTTTTCATTTTTTCCTCTCTTCCCCTATGATCCTTTGTTTGTTTCTTAAATTCCACATATGAGTGAAATAATATGATAATTGTCTTTCTCTGATCGACATATTTCGCTTAGCATAATACCCTCTAGTTCCATCCACGTCATTGCAAATAGCAAGATTTCATTTTTTTGATGACTGCATAATAATATTTCATTGTATATATATATACCACATCTTCTTTATCCATTCATCTGTGGACATCTGGGCTCTTTCCATAGTTTGACTATTGTGGACATTGCTGCTATAAACATTGGGGTGCAGGTGCCCCTTCAGATCCCTACATTTGTATCTTTGGGGTAAATAGCCAGTAGTGCAATTGCTCGGTCACAGACCTCCTTTTCTTTTGCCTCACCTTAGGAAGAAATCTTACAGTCTTTTATCATTAAGTATGATGTTAGCTGCAGGTTTTTCATAGCTGTCCTTCATTAGGTTGTGGAAGTTCCTTTTTATTGTTTGAGATTTCTTTCTATTCCTAGTTTGTCGAATGTCTTTATCATGAAAGGGTGTTGGATTTTGTCCCATGCCTTTTTGTGTCTATCGAAATGATCATGTAATTTTGTACTTTGTTGGATTTGGTTTGCTAGTATTTTGTTGAGGATTTTTTGTATCTACATAAGGGATATTGTTCTGTATTTTTCTTTTCTTGTAATGTCCTATCTGGCTTTGGTATGAAGATACAATACTGGCTTGGAGCGCCTGGGTGGCTCAGTTGGTTCAGTATACGACTCTTGGTCTCAGCTTAGGTCTTGATCTCAGGGTCATGAGTTTGAGCCCCATGTTGGGCTCCACGCTGGGCATGGAGCCTACTTCAAAAAAAAAAAAGATGTAATACTGGCTTCATAGAATGATCTGGGAAGTGCTCCCTCTTCTTCCATTTTTGGGAAGAGGTTGATAAGGATTGTTGTTAATTCTTTAAACATTTGATAGAATTCACCAGTGAAGCTGTCAGTTTTCTTTTTTTTTTTTTTTTAAGATTTTATTTATTTATTTGACAGAGACACAGCAAGAGAGGGAACACAAGCAGGGGGAGTAGGAGAGGGAGAAGCAGGCCTCCCGCAGAGCAGGAAGCCCAATGCAGGGCTCGATCCCAGGACCCTGGGATCATGACCCGAGCCGAAGGCAGACGCCCAACGACTGAGCCACCGAGGCGCCCCTCAGTTTTCATATTTGTTGGGAGATTTTTTTTATTACTGACTTAATCGCTTTACTTATTATTGATCTATTCAGATTTTCTATTTTTTTTTGAGTCAGTGTTGGTAGTTTGTGTGTTTCTAGGTAATTGTCCATTTCATTTCTGTTATCTATTATGTGGGCATACAATTGTTTATAGTATTCCCTTATATTTGTTTTTATTTCTTTAAGGTCACTGGTAATTCTCTGCTTTCATTTCTGATTTTAGTAATTTGAGTCTTTTTTTTCTTCATTGTAATAGCCAAATGTTGTTATATTGTTGAAACCAACCTTTGTTTCACTGATTTTTTTCCACCAGTGTTTTTCTGTTTTCTTTTGTTTATCTTTGCTCTGATCTTTGTTGTTTCCTTCCTTCTGCTTGTTTTGAGTTTAATGTGCTCCTTTCTAATTTCTTAAGGTTTAAGGTTGGGTCATTGCTTTGAGATGTTTCTTCTTCTTCTTCTTCTTCTTTTTTTTTTTTTTTTAGATTTATTTACTTATTTTAGAGAGAGAGCCATGTGTGAACAGGCAGAGGGAGAGAGAGAATCCTCAAGCAGACTCCCCTTTGAGCACAGAGCCTGATGTGGGGCTCAATCCCAGGACCCTGTGATCATGACCTGAACTGAAATCAAGAGCTGGCTGCTTAACTGACTGAGCCACCCAGGTGCCCCTCTTCTTTTTTAATAAATGCATTTTAATGCTATAAATTTACCTATCAATAAGCTTTTGCTGCATCCCCTAAATTTTGATACGTTTTGTTTTTGTTTTGAGTGATCTCTAAGAATTTTCTGTTTCCTCTTGTGATTTCTTTTTGACCCATTGGTTATTTAGAAATGTGTTGTTGAATTTTCACCTATTTGTGAATGTCCCAGATGCTTTTTGCTGCTGATTTGTGCCTAATTCCATCATATTTGGAGAACATATTTTGTATGATTCAGTCCTCTTAAATTTATTGAGGTTTGGTTTATGGGCTAACATGTAGCCTATCTTGTATAATCTTCTATATGTACTTGACAAGAAAGTATGTTCTGCTTATTTTGGGTGGAGTATCATAGAGATGTCTTTTTTTTTTTTTTTAAAGATTTTATTTATTTATTTCCAGAGAGAGAGTGTGAGAGTGAGAGCACAAGCAGGGGGAGTGGCAGGCAGAGGGAGAAGCAGGCTCCCTGCTGGACAAGGAAACCAATGCGCGGCTCGACCCCAGGACACTGGGATCATGACCTGAGCTGAAGGCAGACACTTAACTGACTGAGCCACGCATTTGTCTCCACAGAGATGTCTTTACCTTTATTTGTTATTTTCACTGAGTACACATTCTTACACATATTTTTGAAATCATGAGTTCTAATTGCTTCTAATTCCAGTTTCTCCAAAGAAGGTTCCTTCTTGTTTACTTTCATTCCATGAAATTATCTGTTGTTCTGTAGCAAGAACCCTGGTTCTTCACAACATCAACATATTTACTCATTTGCTCAATCTAATAATACATCTACAGTAGTTTCTTAATTGCTTTGCTCATACCATAACAAACTTTTAAATAGTTTAGGATTTGTTTGCGGTACTTCTACTTTCTTACTTACCCTACCAGTGACTAATGGTATATAATCAAATGCTGTTTTTTGTTTTTTTGTTTTAAGTTATTTGGATTAGTTATTTCCTGCTGTTCTTCTATACAGTGTGGTTAGGGTAGTTGTATGCAGTATAATTAGGTTCATTTGTTAGTTTGTTTTTTAGTTGTGTTTTTTTTTTTTTTAAGATTTTATTTATTTATTTGACAGAGACATCGCGAGAGAGGGAACACAAGCAGGGGGAGTGGGAGAGGGAGAAGCAGGCTTCCCGCTGAGCAGGGAGCCCAAAGCAGGGCTCAATCCCAGGACCCTGGGATCATGACCCAAGCCTAAGGCAGACGCTTAATAACTGAACCACCCAGACACCCCTGTTGTTTTTGTTTTTGTTTTTTTCTTTCCATTCTTACTGATTTAATTGTATTATCATTTAATATAATATATATTACTACCTAATAATACATCCTGTTTCATCACATTATATCTGTTATTAAAGTTAAAATTATGCAAAAGGTGGGGCGCCTGGGTGGCTCAGTTGTTAAGCGTCTGCCTTTGGCTCAGGTCATGGTCCCAGAGTGCTGGGATCGCCCCGCATCGGGCTCCCTGCTCCGCGGGGATCCTGCTTCTCCCTTTCCCACTCCCCCTGCTTGTGTTCCCTCTCTTGCTGTCTCTCTCTGTCAAATAAATAAATAAAATCTTAAACAAAAAATTATGCAAAAGGCATATCAAAAGTGTCACTCTCATACATACTCCTTCTCGAGTTGGAGACTAATAAACTTTGGATTTGTTTTATTTATCTTGCTTGGGATTCATTTGAGTTCTTGATACTATGCTTGTCTTTAATTGGTTTCCTAAATTCTCAGTCATTATCTTTTCATATATTGTCCCTACTCTATTGTCTTTATCCTCTCCTTCTGAATTCTGATAAACATACGTTAGACGTTAGCACTATGTCCTCTCTTCTCTCATTCTTTCTCTTGTATTTTCCGTCCTTTTTTCTCTCCGTGTTACATTCTCGAAGGTATTTCAGACCTACCTTTTAGTTTACTAATTCTCTTTTTAGTTGGGTCAGAGTTTCATTTTGGAATCTTTTATTAAATATGCTGTGTTACTTTTTATAGTTTCCAGTTTTTATAGGAAACATTTAAATCTTAAAGAACTTTGGTTTGAGAGTCAAGACCTGAAGTACATCCTGGCTCTATTTCCAACTCCCTCCTTTCAAGGCTTTTTAAAAGAGAATTTTAATTGTTAATGCATCTATTCAGAAGTTAAACCATTTCAGTTCAATATGATAATCCCAAATTTTAATCTCTTAATTATTTTTTAACAGTGTTTAAAAATATTTAGGTGACATCCAAGTAAATTCTTACTGTATAATATTCAGGAGTACAGAAATACAGACTGAAATGTCTGTTCAGTTCCTCTTCATTTACCTTTTCACCCTCACTCCTCTCTCTTAGGTGATTAGTAGTTTGGAGATCATCTTTATAGTCCCTTCTCAATACATTTTATTTATTTATTATTTATTTATTTAGATACTTCCTCAACTCTGTATTTCATTAACTCTGAACTGAGTCTAGGTTTTTTCATACATCATAATGTCTGCTATGCTGCTCTTCATTCATAGTTACTCTTCTGTTGAAATGTTATCCACTCACTCTTTTCCTTTTAGCCTGATTAATACCTGCTAATCCTTTAGCATGGTGGTTAAGAGCCTGGGCCTTAGGTTAACATTTTGCATTATTCCATTTAATTTCGTTTTCTTCTTTTTCTTTTTTTTTTTTTAAGATTTATTTATCTGAGAGAGAGCAGGAGAGAGAGAGAGCAGGGGGAGGGGCAAAGAGAGAGGGAGAAGCAGACTCCCTGTTGAGCAGGGAGATGGTCCTGAGGCTCCATCCCAGGACCCTGGGATCATGACCTGAGCTGAAGGCAGAGGCTTAACTGACTGAGCCACCCAGGTGCCCCGCACATTGTCAGTTTAAAAAAACAACTTGGGCATTTTGCTCTTCAGTAAGACTCAGCCAAGAGAATATAGATGCATCTCTCTGTTGTACATATCTCTAATACTATAATTACACACTGTTTTTAAGCTTTGTGAGTGGGTCTCCTCCATTAGACTTCGAATACCTTAAAATCAAGGACTGCCATGTTCATCTTTGTATTATAGGTACCAGGCACATAGAGATTCAGTGAATATTTCTTGACTATATGAATGGAGTTTGAAAGATCTAATCATCTCAGTGCTTTATCGTTTGCATAGGAAGCTCATGTAAATGTGTATACCATTTGTTCAAGTGAGACTTGTTGTTTTCCTTTCTCTTTGCAAGTAGTAGTAAAGCCTTAAACTAGTAATTACATTTATTTCCACCACACTGAGCCACATACTGAAAATCCCGGGAAGCCATGGGAAATTGGCAGTTTTAAGCATTATTCTTCCATATTGTTTGTATTCTGTATTTATGGAATTTGGGTTAAGGAGAGTCTGTGAAAGTCCTTCATCTTCATATACAATTTGAAAACGGGATTTTTATTTATTTTTTTTCTATTTTTAAAGATTTTTATTTATTTATTTGACAGAGAGAGACACAGCGAGAGAGGGAACACAAGCAGGGGGACTGGGAGAGGGAGAAGCAGGCTTCCCGCGGAGCAGGGAGCCCGATGCGGGGCTCGATCCCAGGACCCTGGGATCATGACCTGAGCCGAAGGCAGACTCTTAATGACTGAGCCACCCAGGCACCCCGAGAACGGGATTTTTAAAAAAGTATTTCCCAAGAGATGTTTTGGTGAGATAATGCTTGACAAGCAACCCAGTTGCTTTCCTGTACCCCCACATCTGAAGTTATAATAGTTCTTTGAGTACTCAAAAATGACAGACAACAACCCTACCAGATGTTACCTGTCTTCTGTAGATAAAAAATATGAGGTTTAGGGTAAGTAACTTATTCAAGGTTCCAGAGCCAGAAAGTGGAGAAGCTAGAATTTAAACCTAGTTGCTCCAGGGCTCATTCTCCTTCCATTATACAGTACTGCTTTTCTAAATAAACTGAAAATAATTCTAGCTTGAAATTTATAGTATTTAGATAGTGCTTTATTTAAAAAAAATTTTTTATTCAAGTATACTTAACGTACAGTGTTATTTTTGTTTCAGATATACTGCTTTTAGTTATGGTAACTACACATTTTAATAGCTAATAGAAACCTTATTAGTAAAATATTTAGGTGATATTTAAAGAATTTTTTTAATTCAAAGTTTTAATTCGTGTAGTATTTCTTTAAGGTATGTATATTTTTAATTTGAATCACCATTAGCAGGATATACTTGTCATTTCAGTGTTCTTAGACTTTAGCACACTTGTTTATTTTTCCCCTTGTTGCATAATCCCTATACATTATATTGATCAGGAGGTAAGAATGTTGCAGATGTTTTTCTTTCAAACTTCCAACTTGCTTTGAGATTTGGAATTAACCTTTAGAATGTTCTGGATTTATCCCGCATATGCCAGAGATCTGTAAATTTCTTTCCACATGAGCTGAAATTTTCAGGCAATTGAGTAAAATATTTGTGAACACAGATGTTTTCTTTAAAAGCAGTTAATGATCAGAAAAAAAGACCTCAGTGTGGAAATACTTTATGTTCCTCCTGTAATATGATCGGTATATAAATACTTCCTTCTTCTGTAGTTCACATTGTTCATTTTCTAAGGGAGGAAATAACTTAATTGAGAATTAAAACATAGTATTATTTATCCTGTTGATTTTTTTTTTCCCCCTCTCCCAGAGTAAACTAAAAATGATTTGGACTGACTAGGGCCGCTCCATTCTGTGAAACTCACATTGTTTGCGTACTGTTGGCAGGCCTCATTAGGGGGTAAATTTGCTTTTTCTGTGTGTTTGCCAGTAACGATTCCTGTCTCTTAGGGGAACTTGCCATTTGGATTGTCGCCTTTCTAAACTGGGCAGTCTTAAACATTTCAGACCATTAGTTATTTTTTCTACCCTCTAGTTTTTTTCTATTATTCTTAGGTTTTTAAGTATTTAAAGCTGAGGTTATTAGTCACTGAGATATTGCCTGGTTAGGGTTCGGCATTGTGCCCGAATTTGTTGGGCCTCTCAGGGCCTGAGTTCTCTGTGCTTTAACAAATGAGCTACAGTTCTCAAGAGATCAGTGAAGCTTGTTTGTTGATCCTGTATTCTCATCCAGAGGAAGTAGATCTTTGAGAATGTCTAAGGAAGGGTGAGTTTATTATTCTTTTTCCTTCGTTTTTCTCAGCAAAGAGATGTTCTAGTCATCTGTGAATTGGAAGATTAATAAGCAGTTTTACCAGTCCAACAGGGAAGGTAGAAGGAGAGATTAAAAGAAATTTAGCTGAAAGCTTACATTGTTAATGTTTTATATGTAATCTACTGTAAAGTTACTATTGCTGTTTTGAAAGACCGCATTGAGGATGGATGCTCCTAGTAGAAATTTAGTGAGCTTTAAGCACCCTGTTTACTCTGTGGTAAACTCATTTTGTTTTTCTGTAGAAAGTATTTATGAAGATTGGAACAGTGGTGTCTTACCAAAGAATTTTACATAGAAATGAGTGAAATTAAAAACTCAAAGGCATTTTCAAATAATTTGTACCTTTGGAAAATGGTGTGAAAGACTGAGTGAAAAGCAGCTTGTGATTTTGTTTCTTTCTGGGAAGTGTAAGCAAAAAGTAATTTTGAGTAGAATCCACTATTCTTTTTACTTGGCAATATAAAATAGTTTTGTGTTAAGGTTTTTATTGTCCTTTTTTTTTTTTTAATGATTGTCCCTTATACCTGAGTCTGGATTGTTACGGAAATTCTTTTTGTTACCACTCTAATAGGTGACATGAAGTTTAATGATTGCATACTATTTCATTCCTAACGTTCAAGCATAACTAGACCTGGTTAATTTCAGAGAGACATTCCCTTTGATTAAGTAGGACATAGATCTAAAAAAAATTTTTCAAAAATCAGTAAAATTTTAATTTTGATTTTCTGGAAGCTCTTAATTCTTTTTCTAATTCTTGGTTCTATTAGAAATTTTGAAGTAGTTTCAGAGCCCCATTTTTATAATTTCTTTTAATCTAATAATGTATTGATTGTGAGCAAGACAAAATTGGCCCATTTTCCTGCTATTTTAAACCTCATTAGTGAATAAAGAGAACAACCATGGACGTAATAATTCTGTATTATTTTTAGACCTCTCATGTTATCACTAGAATTTTGAACTTTCTTAAATGTAAAAATTATGAAAGGACTGCCTCTTTAGGGTTTGTATTTTTTCGTTCCTTTAAGCACTGGCTATAAACCTGTAGTTGTTAAACAATTTTTATGATTAAGATGATCACACACGTTGGTAATATTTGTCAGTCTTGTACACATAATTGTTTTTTTAATTTTTATTTCTTTATTTCTTTTTTAAAGATTTTATTTGACAGAGAGCGAGGGAGCACAAGCAGGGGGAGTGGCAGAGTGAGAGGGAGAAGCAGGTGCTGAGCAGGGAGCCTGATGCGGGGCTTGATCCCAGGACCCTGGGACCATGACCTGAGCCAAAGGCAGCTGCTTAACCCACTGAGCCACCCAGGCACCCCCACATGATTGTTTATAAAGCTGGTTTGTAGATTTAAGAACTATATTTCTAGGTGTAGTCAAAATTCTTAGAAAGTAATTAGTGCTAATTTTTCCCCTATGGTAAAGTATGTGTTAGAATTGGTTAGTTAGAAAGAGATCTGTATAAACCAAAGGATACCGTAAGGGCTAAGATACTCTTTTAGCTTTATTTCTAGGAGCCACTGGGGCAATTCCCATACTGTCTGAATAGATACATGAACAAGTTCATTTTTTTTAAGATTTGCTTTTATAATTGCCCATGTATTTATTTTTTAAAAGTAAGCTCTACCCCCAATGTGGGGCTTGAACTCACAACCCTGAGATCAAGAGTTCCACGCTCTACTGACTGAGCCAGCCAGGCACCCCTGAGCAAGTTCAGTTGAGATGCATGGATCATATAAATGAAATCAGTTAGATTTTATTTTCCTTTGCTATCTTTAGAAATAAATGGATAAATTTTGTACTTTGTATGAAAAGAATTCTAATATTCACAATTTATGTATGTGTGATATTTGGACATGTAGTATAGTCTTTCATTTGATATCTATGAAATATTTTTCTAATAGTAATAGGAAAAGATTGTTACTACAGTTAAATCACCAGAAATTATACTTGAGTCTTACGTAAACTTATGGTAATGGAGACAGTATGGTATTAGTGTAAGGATAGACGTATACAGATCGTGAAACCTAATAGCAAATTCATAGACCCAGGCATATATAGTCAATTGATTTTCAGCAGTGAGGCCAAGGTGATTCAATGGATGGAACAACTGAACATTCATATAGAAAAAAAGTGAACCTCGACCTTTACCTCAAACCATATATAAAAAATAACACAAATGGATCTTAGACCTAAATATAAAAGTAAAAAGTAAAGTGTAGGTGAAAATCTTTGTGAACTTGAATTAGCTAAAAATTTCTTAGGTAAAATACATAACATGAAAGTCAAAATTGATCACTTGTGTTTCATCAAAACAACTACAATAAAAGCAAAACTGCTCTGCTATTTGAAAGACACCATTAAGAAAATGAAAAGGCAAGCCACAGACTGGAGAAGATATTTTCAATACATATATATCTAATAAAGGACTTACATCCAAAATGTATGAAGAATTCTCACAGCATAATAATAAGACAAACAAACCCAGTTTAAAAACGGGCGAAAAGGGACGCCTGCGTGGCTCATTTGGGTAAGCATCTGCCTTCAGCTCAGGTCATAATCCCAGGGTCCTGGGATCACGTCCCGCATCCGGCTCCTTGCTCAGCCGGGAGCCTGCTTCTCCCTCTGCCTGCTTCTTCCTCTGCCTACCACTCCCTCTGCTTGTGCTTTCTCTTTCTCTCTCTCACAAATAAATAAAATCTTTAAGAAAAAAGTGGGCAAAAGATTTGAATGGCTGTTTCACACAGAAAAAGATATGGCCAATAAGTACTTGAAAAGATGCTCTACATCTTTAGTCATTAGGGAAATATGAATTAAAACCACAATAAGATACCATTGCAGACCCACTAGAATGACTAAAATTAAAAACACAGACTCCAATGTATTGCTGATGAGAATGCAAAAGAGAAAAGAGTTTGGGTATGCTTTTTTTTTTTAAGATTTTATTTATTTGAGAGAGAGTGTGAACCGGAGGCGGGGGGGTTGGGGGTTGTGTGGAGGAGCAGCGGGAGAGAAAGAATCTTAAGCAGGTTCCATGCCCAGTGTGGAGCCCCAGACAGGGCTCAATCTCAGGATCCTGAGATCCTGACCTGAGCCGAAATCAAGAATCTGAGACTTAACTGACTGTGCCACTCAGGTGCCCATGTTACTGTTTATCCTTATTCAAGGGAATGTACTTGGGGAAATACAGATGCTTTAGGATATGAGTTTTATCATTGGCTTTTATTTTAAATTCTAGATTTTTTTTTTTTTAAGATTTCTATTTTAGGGGCACCTTGGTGGCTCAGTTCGTTAAGCATTTGCCTTCAGCTTAGGTCATGATCCCACGTCGGGCTCCCTGCTCAGTGGGGAGCCTGCTTCTCCCTCTCCCTTTACTGCTCCCCCTGCTTGTGCACGCTCACTTGCTCTCTCTCTGTCAAATAAATAAAATCTTTTAAAAATTTTTCTTTATTTTATATATCTAGAGAGTATGCGCGAGCCAGGGGAGGAGCAGAGGGAGAAGGAGAGAGGCATAGAAGCTGACTCCCTGCTGAGTGCAGAGCCTGTCTGTCTCGGGGCTGGATCCTAGGATCCCTGTGATCATGAGCTGAGCTAAAACCAAGAGTTGGAGGCTTAACCAACTGAGCCACCCAGGCTCCCCTAAATTCTAGATATTGACCTCTCTTTTCCATTATAGGCACCATCAGTACAATTTTTTTTTTTTTAAGATTTTATTTATTTATTTGAGAGAGAGAGAATGAGAGACAGAGAGCATGAGAGGGAGGAGGGTCAGACGGAGAAGCAGACTCCCTGCCGAGCAGGGAGCCCGATGGCGGGACTTGATCCCAGGACTCCAGGATCATGACCTGAGCCAAAGGCGCCCCATCAGTACAATTTTTAAGTTGGCCTAATGATAACATTGGATAATCATACTTTCTTTTCATTTTTATTCCACAAAATTCAACTTTTGTATTTTGCTGCATTTTATAAATTATCCTCTATACACTGGTATATTGGTCTTTAAAAATTTGAGGAGAAGGGGTGCCTGGGTGGCTCAGTTGGTTAAGCCTCCAACTCTTGGTTTTGGCTCAGGTCATGGTCTCAGGATCCTGAGATCTAGCCCTGCATTGCAAGGGCTTGTGCTCAGCAGGGAGTCTGCTTGTTGTCCTTCCCTGTCCGTTCCATTCCCGTCCTGTTCCCCTCCTCCCTGAATAAATAAATGAAATCTTTAAAACAATTGTGGACAAAAAAATGAAAAAGAACTTAGAGGAAAATAGGGAAAAAGGGATTTGAAAAACCTGTATTTAATTAGACCAAGGTTTTAGAACAGTAAATTTATATTCAGAATACTGATACTGTCTTCAGTTTCTCCCTTAATTTGTGTATTCTTCATTTGCTAGCTTTTTCTTTTATTCCCCGCCATCCTGCTCTCATTACTGCAGTTCCTTCATTTGGGAAAGGAGGTGAAAGGAATTTTAATGTCTCTTCCTTAAAGTATTTTTTGAAAGTTTCAGTGGAAAGATAGTATGAACAGGACTCTTAGTATTTTATACACATTTTTAACATTTAAACATCTCTGAAATTGGGCTGCATTTAGCAGTATACCACCTAGAATTAAGTCGAGTTCTTCCAGATAACTGTGTTTCTTTTAGTCACCTACTGGCAATATTAACCATACTAGTAGTGTAAATTCAGACCATAAACCTACTACATGACTCTTCAGATTCTCAAGGGGAGGTTTTCCCCCTGCCCTAGACTATGTCAGGGCTGAGATGTACAAAGTTGTGTGTTTCTTCTATGTTGCAGATTTCTTTCTTCTTTTTCATCATGTTATGGGTAGCCCTGTGATACCCTAGCTTTATGAGGCCCTAAATTTTCTTAGTCATCCCCCCCCTTTTAGTGGCATATAAAATCGGTGAGTTTTACAAGTAATGGCATCTTAAATTTTAATCATCTTTTATTTTGTTCTGTGTATGCCACCATAGTCACTTCTTTTCACCATAACATTTTTATATTGAATAATTGAGTGAGAAAAGTGAATATTATAATTAATTCATGTTTTACTTTAGAAATGATAATATGCTTATTCAGACTTTTAATTATTTATTAAAAATATTTATTTGAGAGAAATCATGAGCGGGGGAAGGGTCAGGGGGAGAGGGAGAAGCAAACTCCCCGCGGAGCATGGAGCCTGACGCCAGGCTCCATGCAGGGCTGGATCCCAGAACCCCAAGATCATGACCTGAGCCAAAGGCGGACGCTTAACCGACTGAGCCACTCAGGTGCCCCTGTTGTTCAGGCTTTTAAAGCACAGGCTGCTGTTCTCTTGGCACAATGTGACAAAATATATCCCTTCTGAGGGTGTTCCTCAGAGAAAATACTCAGACATATTAGTAAATTATTGGCTGAAGTTTATGAAAACAAAAACTAATGTTATTTAAATCATTTTTTTCTTTTTTTTTTTTTTAAGATTTTATTTATTTATTCATGAGAGATAGAGAGAGAGGCAGAGGCAGAGGGAGAAGCAGGCTCCCCGCGGAGCAGGGAGCCAGACGCGGGACTCGATCCCAGGACCCTGGGATCATGACCCGAGCTGAAGGCAGACGCTTAACTGACTGAGCCACCCAGGCATCCCAATCATTTTTTTCTTTTATAAAATCTAGTCCAGAATGTTTTTGTTGTGTCTGTAGATCCATGATATTTGAACTTCAATTTTTAGGAGTCCATTTCATAAATTAGAAAGTTCTTACCTATATGTTTTTACATCGCCAAGCATACTTTTTCCTGAAGGATAGGGACATAAAGGCGGAATGAGGCCTTGCAGTTATGTTTTTTAAATAACAACTTTACAGAAATATAGTTCACATACCATCCAATTCACTCTTTTAAAGTGTATAATTCAGTGGTTTTAGTATATTAGAGTTGTATAACCAGTACCACTGTCTAATTTTAGAACATTTTTACTACCCCCAAAAGAAACCCAGTACTCAGTTAAATATTGTGTCTGCTCTTTACAAAGGCCCTATGCTAGGTTTTGGGAAGGCAGTAAATCCTGGCCTCAAAGTTTATAATCCAGTAAAGAGTAAGAGAACTACCTGTATATTTTATGTATGTGACAAAATATACCACAGGCTAAAATAAAGGATTTTGAATATTCAAATCTTTCACATGGATCACAACTCTATAATCTCTTTCATTAAGTAGAAAAGTAATCTGAGACCCAGAGGCGTCACTGCAAGTAGTTCTGTGGCACAGCCAGAATAGTTTCTTGAAGAAATCACCTGAGATTGCTGTGTCTTGAAAAATTAGAGATAACTGAGGAGAACATTTTTCAGGTATGGGGAACAGCATAAACAAAGCTTCAGGGCACCTTTAGGAAATAGCAAGTAGTTCATTTTGATTATTAGAGCAGAAGGTGCATGATGTGGAGCAATATGAGATAAAACTGATTTTGGAAAGATGGTGAAAAGCTTTGAACTCCTTGAAGATATAAAAACTTACATAGTTTGGGTAGGTAGTGAGGAATGTCTGAAGGTTAAGTAGGAGAGTGACATGGTTAGAGTTGGGCTTTAGGACAATGTTTCTCAAACCATCAGTGATGGGGGATCATTTTTTGTTTCTTTGTTTTCATCCCAATCTTTTCAAATCAATGCATTTATAAAGTATAGTAAAAATGAATTACTAGGAAAATTAAGACATGTAAGTCTGTATATTTTTTTAAGTTTAAGTAATCTCTACACCCAACATAGGTCTCAAACTCAAAACCCCGAGATCAAGAGTTGCATGCTCTTTGGACTGAGCCAGCCAGGCACCCCTGCATTTTTTATTATTACATTCAACAAACATAAAATTTCACAATTGCTATAAAAGTTTCTAAATACTTGCAATTTCTGTATGTATCTTGTCATGGATTAGTGAGGACTATTCACAGACCAGCATTGGTATGTGGACCACACACCACACTTTGAGTAGCAGTACTTCAAAACAATCAATTTGGCTATTAGTGTGCAGGCAGAACAATTGGAAGGTGATTGCTGGAGAGTTAATGAGTTAACAAGGACCTGGACAAGTTGGTAGCAGTATGAATTGAATGGAAGATTTGGTTTCCATAGACATTTGGAAATGTATTTATTTTTATTTATTTATTTTTTAAAGATTTTATTTATTTGTGAGAGAGTGAGAGAAAGCATGAGCAGGGGGAGGGGCAGAGGGAGAAGCAGGCTC
Organism: Mirounga leonina; assembly: GCF_011800145.1. NCBI lineage: Eukaryota > Metazoa > Chordata > Mammalia > Carnivora > Phocidae > Mirounga > Mirounga leonina. The sequence goes on along the minus strand of NW_023270265.1, from coordinate 28,613,850 downwards.
CTTGCTGAGCACGGAGCCCAAGGATCCCAGGACCCTTGGATTATGCATGACTTGAGCCAAAGGCAGACGCTTAGCTGACTGAGCCACCCTGGCGCCCCCTGACATTTGGAAATTTAAATGAAGGCAGATGAGATGATGTGGATTTGAGGGAGAGGAAACAATATTAAGTAGATTTTAGGGTTGAGTGGTAAAAGGAGAGTGCCAAAAGCAGAAATAGAAACTAGTTTGGGGAGAAAGATACTAAATTAGATTTTCTTTTTTTTTTTTTTTAATATTTTATTTATTTATTTGAGAGAGAATGAGATAGAGAGAGCATGAGAGGGGGGAGGGTCAGAGGGAGAAGCAGACCCCCCGCTGAGCAGGGAGCCCGATGCGGGACTCGATCCTGGGACTCCAGGATCATGACCTGAGCCGAAGGCAGTCGCTTAACCAACTGAGCCACCCAGGTGCCCACTAAATTAGATTTTCAACAGAAATCCACATTATAGCATATTTTAAGTAAACACACATATATACTCACAAAGAGACATTGTTTGGTTCATAATCTAAATTTATACTCTCGATCTGATCTTGAAAAAGCACTTGTAACTTTTCTTTGATTGCAACAAGCTTTGAGTATATTATTACACAAACTCATAACCAAAACATGCCCAAGAAGATTTTATACTTGTATCTTTAGTCTCATTTGTTGTTGCAGTAACTGTTGTTGGGCCCTTGGCCAGGAAATTGTGACTCTAGACAGGGGGAGGAGCTAGGGATAAAGTGCATCATCGCCAAAGAAACTCTTCCAAATGGATTTGTGTGGAGCAACAGTGATATCCAATGACAAGTTAAATTAGACACAGAGGTGTTTTCTCCAACAGTCTCAGAAGATACATGCTGTTGAGGGGCTTGGTTCAGACTAAAACAGTCTTTTTGAAGTTAGGTTAAATTTACACAGAAATAAATTATACTAGGGACTTGAAGAAGAATTTTGTTATGTGACTTCAAGAACTTACTGACTCAGTTTCACGCATTGCAGAACGGCAACCAGTGACAGATGAGGTAATGCTGCTTTGAATTATGAGTTAAATCTCAAAACTGCTACGAGTTTGCTATTGACAAAATTCTAAATTTAGTAAATTGCATGTTCGTGTTCCTTAAGTATGAAGATACTAGATCCTTACTCTTAAAGCACATAGTCTTATTTCTTATGGTTAATATCTATATTTCCTTGGATAGAATTTCTTTAAATTTCATTCCTTACTGTGGAGGGATGTGATAGTAAAAGCTGTTAAATTTATCTCTGTCTAAATCTGTGCCTGGTTTTATAGTGCCAGGTTTTATATGTGTTGTTTCCTAAAGATGGTTTCTCTTGTTAATGCTCAAATCTGTATCTTGCAAATATGCCTTAGTATGTAGGAATTTCTGACTGATAATTGCATTTTAAGGTTGGATGCTTAGGTCAGTCATGCTTTGTGGAGACTTTGTGCTTTATTTAAAATAAGCTTTGGAAAGTTCATTTCACAAATGTATTCACATTCCGGAAGTGGAGGTCTATAGTAGAGTGTGTTCCACTGGTTAATAATTTAGAAAAGTGACACGAGTAAATTGGCATTGGCCCAGAGTCAAGGCCCTGGGACCAATAGAAATTTTTGAATTCTCCAAGCAGATACAGTCTTTTGTTTTAAATGTATGGTGGGACAGTGAGCCAGTCTTTTAACTGATACAGTGCCTAATATTCTCTTTTGTTGTAACAGTAAAGAATAGTGATTAGTTTGGGGCCAAGAGATTGTTTCTCTTGAAGACTGTATCCTGGAGACATGATATTTCTGGCCCCAGGCTGCCTGTCTTCTGAAGTCAGTGCATACTTTCAGCATTTGGGTATTTATTATCTCTGTAAATCTTAAGAGTATGTATTATTGCAATTCTCTATAACCCAGCTGTCCCCTTTTGTCATTATAGCTTTACTTAATACACTTTAGATATTCGCACCCAAATTAGATTTAATTCCCTTATTGCCCTTTCCTTCCATGTTTTATAGGGAAAGAAGAGATGAAAACATATGTGAGATTTTTCTTTTTGTTTCATAATAGGATTGAGAAGGGGAGACAGGAGTGATTGTTTCTTAAATTCAGGAATTTCTTCTGTGGATGAGGTTACTTATTTTGAATGAAAGTGAAAAGATGAAGGATATTTAGTGGAAGGTCTTCATAAGACAACATCTTACTTCCTAAAGTTACGCATCTAAAAAGTCTTTCCTCACTCAGTCTACTCCCTGAAACAAAGTGGTTCTGGCTTTGTAGTAGGCTTTCAACAAATGTGCTAATTGAATAAGGTAACAAGTTAATCGAAGGGGAAAGAGTGCGATTTGATGGATATTTAGCAGTCATAATTTTGGTAAAAACAATAGATTTTCATATTCCCAACATATGTGATTCCAAGAGTTTGTATGGATAATATACCTAAGGTGCATTATAATCTTCATATCCTTAAAATAATGTTATAAAGGAGTACAGGCTTAATCTTTCTTCTGACCAAGAAATAAACTGGTAAGCTATCTTGCTGGGTCTGTTGATAGTTTCTTTCTACCTTTAGCACTGATTGATTGATAGTAGCAAAGTCTGTTTTTTACCCTGTGATTTGAGCTGTGCTGAAACCAGCTCACATCATTCTATCAGAAACCAAGCTGTTTCTTTTATCATGTGGTCCCAACATGTATCCCTCCTGGGTTGTATCATAAGAATCTTTGCAGTCGTTCCTGCCTGAATTCCCATAGAATATTTTAGGCATGTCAGCTGTTTGGGCTCTGATCAAGGATTTGATCCAGTTGGCCTCTAGCCTGAATTGAGAGTGTGTTTGAAAAGCCTAATCTTCAGTGGCAACATTTGGTTTCCAGAGTTAGAACCATTGCTTTGTGTCTTACCCCTCTTGTGCCTTCAAAAGGATTTATGTAACTGAGAAAAGGTGATAATAAAGTAGATACTTTTATCAGTAAAAGCAGGGTGAAATTTGATGAAGTGGTAAAAAGATCATGGTGATATATTTGGGTTTGTGGGTGTTTAAAAAAAGATTTGAGTGGGTGTCTTTTATCTTGTAGTTCCTTGGATCTTTCGGCTATCCATTAGGCTTCTATCTCCCTCCCATCTATTAGAAAGGACTTGTATTAGGGCATCTTAAAATAGGAGACCAAAGCGCCCAACAGGTCTAATTAAGGGGAAAAGAAGCCCCAAGAAAAGGGAAAAGAAAAACACCTATCTGCAGAGGAAGCCCAAAATCCAAAGGAATATTGCTACAGTAATTTGGGGTAAGAAGAATTATAAATAGGCCTTTTAGGTACTTTGTATATAAAATATAGTCCACCATTGGTCAGTGGCAAAACTAATATACAAGACTCAGTATTACCTAGATTCTAAACATTGACTTTCATATATAACTCATCTGTACTTAGTAGATAAACTGGGTAAAGCATAATTGATGTACATAATCCCATTAGAAAAATAAAGTGTTAATCTACAGTATTACAGAGATAAGGAGGTAAATACCAATACTGGCATTAATTCTCAGGATTTAGTTCTCAGGAACTAAGGGTTTTATAGAGCTAATCCAGTGTGCATAACACACTAAGATAAGTAATGATTTTCGTATTTTTCAGAAGATTAATAGTTCTTAATTCAAGGGCCTATTGATTTTAAGTCCTTGATTAAAATATTTCTAAGCAAATACTTGATTTTTTTGGTCTGCATTTAAAATTGGTGCATACATTCTGAGATGAGAGGAAGTTTTCTGTTAAAACTTGAAATAGTAATATATGAGTTGGTGAAGAGTCATTACCTAGATTAGTGGTTCCCAAACTCCCCAGTATTCCATCAGTTAAAATGTAGAACATTCATCCCTTCATGGACTATTGTCCTTATTTGTATATAGTAGAAAACATACACAAATTAAGCATATTTAAATGATGAAATAAGTATCAGTAGAAGATCTGATACCTTCTTTTTTTTTTTTTTTAAAGATTTTATTTATTTATTCATGAGAGACAGAGAGAGAGAGGCAGAGGGAGAAGCAGGCTCCCAAGGAGCAGAGAGCCCGATGCAGGACTCGATCCCAGGACCCTGGGATCATGACCTGAGCCGAAGGCAGACGCTTAACCATCTGAGCCACCCAGGCGCCCTATGATACCTTCTTTTTGTACCCAGTGGAGTCTTCTGCATCCCCTGGTATAGTCATTCCTTTTTGGAGATTATTGACCTACATCGTGAATAGGAGCCCAGCCCACGCATCTTTATTTTATTTGTAGCATTCTCATTTCTCATAGTTACTTCTAAAATGAAGGCAAAGAAAAGGTTTGGTAATAAGAGGATAAACCATTCAATAATTTTGGCTGTCAGGCTCGGGATGAGATGGAAAGGGTGTGTGTGTGTGTGTGTGTGTGTGTTTTAAGATAGCGGTGGGGAGGGGCAGAGGGAGCAGGAGGAGGGAGAGAGAGAATCCCAAGCATGCTCCATGCCCAGCGCAGACCCTGACATGGGACTTGATCTCACAACCCTGAGATCATGACCTGAGACAAAATCAAGAGTCGGACACTTAACTGACTGAGACACCTGGGTGCCCCGAAAGGATATTTTTGTTTTCAGAGATGATTAAAACTTACCCCAAAACATCATCATGGTGATGATTTGCCATGCTATTATATGTTTAGTTTTCCCCATGTCTTCAAAAGTGATCTTTCTGAAATTTGACTCTGATTATTTCATTTCTTCAAAATCTGGTAATTTGTCCTTGCTTGCACAATCAAGTCCAAACTCTAATGTGGCATACAGAGTCTTCATGATTTTGACTACTACTAACCTTTTTAGCTTCATAGCTTTTATTGCCCCTTCTTCCTACCCCTACCCTTCTGGAAAACCTTTTGCAAAAACAAATAGGAAAGCAAAACCAAACAAAACTCCTCTGCTCCAGCCATAGTAAATATTTTATAGTTCACTATAAACCTTGTCCTTGCTTAGTTATTCTGCCTGGATTGCCTTTGTTGCTTTGTCCAATTGAAAAACTTCTACTGATTGCTTAAGATTCATCTCAGACATCTCTTCTGGTCTCTAAAGAAGTGGTATCCTTGCCTCTGTCTTACTTTATAGCATTTATCGAATTGCTGAAATTATTTGTGTATAAGTGTCTCTCCTGCTAGGCTGAATTCCTCAAGGATAGAGATTATAAATTAAAATAGAAGTTCCATAAGGGCAGGTACTCTTGTTCATTCACTGCTGTATCATGTACCTTGTTTGGGATATAGTAAGCACTCAGCGTTTGAACAAATATATTTATGTTTATGTCTTTAGTATCTGGCATGTTGTAGGCTTTAAATGAACTCTGTTTATTAAATAAATTATAAATGAATGAGTGAATGTATTATAAAATCTCAAAAATAAGTTTATCTTAGGGAGTCAAACTTAGAAAAAGAGAGCTGATTCTCTGAAGTCTTTAGCACATGGCATTGTTAATACTAAGACACAGTTAAGAAAATACGTATATTTTCATTTATCTGATTTCATTTATGGTATAAGAAGGACTTGAATAATTTTGTTATGAATCTTTTTTTTTTTAAAGATTTTATTTATTTGTCAGAGAGAAGAGTGAGCGAGCACAAGCAGGGGGAACAGCAGGCAGAGAGAGAAGCAGGCTTCCCACTGAGTAAGATCCCGATGCAGGACTCCTATCCCAGGACCCTGGGATCATGACCTGAGCTGAAGGCAGATGCTTCAGGGGGAGGGGCAAAGGGAGAGGGAGAGGCAGACTCCCCACTGAGCAGGGAGCCAGCCAGAGCCCTGATGCGGAAGTGGAGCTCCATCCCAGAATCCTGAGATCATGACCTGGGCCGAAGGCAGACACTTAACCAACTGAGCCACCCAGGTGCCCCTGTTATGAATCTTAATACTGGTATTTAAATGAAAAAAATCTAGAAAGATAACCAAATAATTACATTAAATTTAGGAATTTTGGGGGGGCGGATTTGCTTCAGTGTTAATTGAGAGATCATTTTTTGCTTCTTTTTTTAGGGTGTTTGTGAACCGAAGTTTAGCCATGGAAAAAATAAAGTGTTTTGGTTTTGATATGGATTATACACTTGCTGGTGAGTAGCACTTTTTGATTGCTTAAAAACTGCTTTATATATAACAGAGTGGGTCTACAGGAGGCAATTCAGTAAACACTTGATTTAATCATATATTTAGCTACTAGAAGCTCTTGTTATCAAAGCTCCTTCCATTGATATTTATGAATATTGAAATTACCAGATATCCTTGAAATTTACATGGTATAGATATGTAGAACAAGTGCTAAATTATTTTAGAGTCCTTGGTAAGAAATAGTATGGTGAAATTATACATTAATTTGTATATCAGGGCACTTGGCTTTTACTTTGTAAAACTATTCTTCAATGACGGAATTTTGTATCTCTTGTTCTACCCAAGGAAAACTTAACAGTTAAAAATTTTAATGTTATTCTTAAGACAAATGGAAAATGTGTTTATTTCCTTTGAAACGATTGCAAATGCACTATGTAAAGACTTTTAAAAAATTAGAGCTGTTTGCTCATTATCAAATAGACTTTAAACACAGCGCTGTACTGTTTTTCCCTTCCTATCTCTGAGATATATTTGAAATAATCAGTGGATTAGTTAATAGTTGCAAGATCTCTTCAGAACTTATGAAGTTTTTATTAAAAATTCATTTGATTTTGATGTGAAAATGTCATTTAAGTAGTAGAGATGAAGGACTGAGTTGAGTACATGTGTATATATGTATATGCATGCATGTGTGCATTGCCATGACACTTGAAAAAGAATCTTTCAGAAATTTTCTCTAAAAAATACTGTCTTTACACAAAAATCTTAAAATGTATAAATTCACTTTCTTCAGAAGCGTCTTATAACAGTATTAGAAAACTGAGTTCCATCTCAAATTAGATCTCAATTTGATGTTCAATTTAGGCTAATATAATAATATTCATTATAACACATAAATGTATTATAAATATATGTAAATATGTATTGTAATATAATAATGCAAAAATGAACATATGCAGTTTATAGGTAGTTGCCACATAGATGTAGCTATGCTATATACCAAACAAGTTATATATTAAAAATATACACTGACTTGGTTTGAATTTCCCTTTCTTCCCTCCATACTCTTTGTTGTTTATTTCATTTTCTATTGCCTTAAAGTTGTTTTTGCTGCATTTTTATCCTTACATATTTTTCTGATTGGACACAGACACTTTTAGGACCGCTTCTCAGAAAGCAAGTTGGAAGTACTGTACTTTCTCAGGGTAGATCTTCCAAATTGGGAGAAAATCCTACAGTCTCTCTCCTTTCTAGAATTTTACCTCTCCAGGGAAAGGAATGGTAAGATAATTCAGCTGAAAGAGATACTATCTAAAGCAGAAGTAGAAGTTAATGGGAACAAAAAGTGACAGATTTTTTTTCCCTTGGTTATTAAGACAATCTCATTGTATTGAAATAGTTGTTAGTGTTTATTGAAAACCTGTACTGTTCAGGCACATTTTGTTACTGAGCATTGCGATAACTACATGTTCCCACAGAATAATGAAAAAATGAATTCTCTTGTTTAATGAAAAAGTCACTGAAAAAAGTCTCTAAACTTTAAATTAAAGATACCTTATGATTTCTTCTTTTTGCTTTTTTGTTTTTTTAATCCCACTTCATATTTTAATGCTTATTCTTAGTGAAGATACTAATATACTTTGCTTATATATAAATATAATAGTTAATTATTAACACTTATTAAGTGCTTATTATGTGCTAAGTAAGCCCTGTTCTAATAATAGATTATCTCATTTAATACATGGATTATCTCATTCACGTCACTTATTTAATATTTACAAAAACTCTATGAGGCAGATATTACTGTTGTCTTCATTTTACAGATGATGCTAGGACTTTGTCCAAGGGTGTTTAGCTATGATATAGCTGAACTGAGATTCAAACCTAAGTATACATTTAAATGTGTGTGTGAGTATACACACACATGTATATATGTATTATGGTAAGTTTAAATTATCATTTTGAACAATGACAATTTATAGTGAGGTATAATTTCAAAGTACTAGGCTCCCTCCCTTAAACAAACAAACCAGGACTTAAGCACTCAAACGGGTAATGCCCTTTAAAGGAGTCCCCCTTGGGGCACCTGGGTGGCTCAGATGGTTAAGCGTCTGCCTTTGGCTCAGGTTATGATCCCAGGGTCATGGGATCAAGTCCCACATTGGGCTCCCTGCTCGGCAGAGAGCCTGCTTCTCCCTCTCCCTCTGCTGCTCTCCCTGCTTGTGCTGTCTTGCTCTCTCTGTCAAATAAATAAAATCTTTAAAAATAAATAAATAAATAAATAATAAAGGAGTCCCCCTTGAGAAACTGTACATTATTTCAACAACTCAGTGTTGGATGAAAAACATTGCTAGTCTTCTTATGGTACTACCTTCACTTCATAAAGCACATAGGAAAACAAGTTTATTGGCTTGTACTCTTCTCCTGTTTTCCAGAATAGTATTCATTAAATTTATCTGAGAATAACTTTTATTATTTAAAAAACAAAAAAACCACACCCATGAAGTGCTAAGGACTTTTCGTCAGAAAAATGTGCCATAAAGTATAGAGACAAGATTAAAAGAAGATTTTTTTGAAAGCTTTGAGTATTTGGAATAAACATCCCTGGAATAAGTGTAATAGCCTCACGGGATAAGTTCTTGGAAAGGGTCTATATTTGTTCTGAAGCCTTGTCTGAGACATTGTCTTCTCTGCAGTCCTGACACCTTGGTACATCATTTCCTAAGAGCAGTTTATATATCATTTGCAGCTTTTGTTTGCTTGCCTGTTTCCCCACTGGCCTGTGAGTTCTTCAAGGGCAAGGGCTTTCTTTTTCACTTTTATATCCTATGTGTTTCCTAAAGCCTGTCATGTAGCAGGTGCTCAGTAAATATAGAATGAACAGTTTGGGTACATAAGTTTTAATAAATCAGTTTAAGAGTTAATCACTATACTTTATTAAGATAAAAACTTAATTAAAAACTGTAAGAAAAATGAAGACTTTAATGTGAGACCTGAAACCATAAAAATCTTAGAAGAGAGTAGAGGCAGGGGTTTCTCTTACATCGGCCATAGCAACTTTTTTCTAGATAGGTCCCCTGAGGCAAGGGAAACAAAAGCAAATAAACTATGGAAACTACATCAAAATAAAAAGCTTATGCACAGCGAAGAAAACAGTCAACAAAACTAAAAGACAACCTACTGAACAGGAGAAGGTTTTTGCAAATGACATCCAAGAAAGGGTTAGTATCCAAAATATATAAAGAACTTCTAAAACTCAATAATCTTATTAAAAATGGGGGAGAAGAACAGCCATTTCTCCCAAGAAGACAAAAGATGGCCAACAGACACATGAAAAGATGCTCAACATCACTCATCATCAGGGAAATGCAAATCGAAATTACAATGAGGTATCACCTCACACCTGTCAGAATGGCTAAAATCAAAAACACAGACGCAACAGGTGTTGGTGAGGATGTGGAGAAAAAGGATCCCTTGTGCACTGTTGGTGGCAATGCAAACTGGTACAGATAGTGTAGAAAACAGTATGGAGCTTCCTCAAAAAATTAAAAATAGAACTACCCTGGGCGCCTGGGTGGCTCAGTTGGTTAAGCGACTGCCTTCGGCTCAGGTCATGATCCTGGAGTCCCTGGATCGAGTCCCGCATCGGGCTCCCTGCTCAGCAGGGAGTCTGCTTCTCCCTCTGACCCTCCTCCCTCTCATGCTCTCTGTCTCTCATTCTCTCTCTCGCAAATAAATAAAATCTTAAAAAAATAAAAAATAAATAAAAATTAAAAAATTAAAAAAATAAAAATAGAACTACCCTATGATCCAGGAATTGCACTACTGGGTATTTACCCAAAGAAGATGTGATAAACACACACACACACACATACACACAATGGAATATTATTCAGTCATAAAAAGAATGAAATCTTGGCATTTGCAATGGAAGGATGGAGTTTGAGAGTATAATGCTAAGTGAAATAAGTCAGTCAGAAAAAGACAAATGCCATATTATTTCACTCATATGTGGAATTTAAGAAACAAACGAGCAAAGGGGAAAAGAGAGAGAAACCAAGAAACAGACTCAACTATAGAGAACAAACTGCTGGTTACCAGAGGGGAGGTGGGTGAAGGAATGTAAAATAGAGGGGGGGGGACTAAGGATTGTACTTGTTGTGATGAGCATCAGGTGATTAAAAACTTAAAAATTAATTAAAAACTATATAAAAAAAAGAATCAGTCACTGTATTTGAGTTTACCCAGCATAAAATATGCAATATTCAAGTGAAATACTTTTAAATATGAACTTATTTTTTAAATTTTAATAAACTTTATTGAGGAGTAAGTTACATATAATAAAACATGCATTTTAAGTATATAAATTTAGTTCAACAAAATGTATACACGTGTTTAACTACCACTTAAGATAAAGAATATTTCCATCACTCCAAAAAGTGCCCTCATTGCCTCTTTGAAGTCAGTTCGCCCTCCCGCTCTTTGCCTCAGGGCTTTTTGTCACTATAGATTAATTTTGTCCTTTTCAGAATTTCATATAAATAGAATCATGCAGTATGTACTCTTGTGTCTGGCCTCTTTTGCTCAGCATAATGTTTTTGTGATTTATTGATGTTGTGTCTGTCAGTAAATAGTTCATTTTTTTATTACCCCTCACATTTTTAAACTATAAAAAGTTTGAAATAATTTTAGACCTGTGGAAGAGCTGCAAAAATAATAGTTGGCCTCTATTCTCTTCCAGTGGTGACCTCTTACTTGACTACAGTTGACCACAGTACAATTTTAGAGCTAAGAAATTAACCTTAGTGTAGTACTACTAACTGAACTACAGACGTTACTCAGTTTTTACAAATTTTCCCACTGAGGTTCTTTATTCCAATCTAGGATCCCACATTGCATTTAGTTGTCATATTTCCTTAGTGTCTTCTGTGACAGTCCTGTCTTTCATTGCTTTGACACTTTTGAAGAGTGCTGGTTAGATATTTTTTTAGAATCTTCCACAGTTTGGGTCTGCCTGATGTTTTTTCACATAATTGAAGTATTATGCATATTTGTGAAGAACACTACATAGATGGTGTACCCTTCTCACAGTATAATACCAGGGGTACATAATGTTGGTAAGTCTTATTACTAGTGATGTTAACCAGTAAGCATTATACAATTATCATGTTTTTCTTTAAACTATATTCTTTTTGGAGGGGGGAGTCAAGTAGTAGTCCATTGTATGGGTACAGGTTTTTCCTGCTATCTGAAAGTAGAGCGTTCCTATGAAACTGTTTGTAAGCTGAAATGTCATAAAGCAAAGAAATAGTTACCATTAATTTATATGGAAACATTTTTGAGGATTTCTAGACCCCCCAAGATAACTTTTCTTAGGCTTTTCTGATACCTTAAAACACATCTTGCTAATGGATACACAAAATAAGTTGAGGTAAAGCACAGTTGGTTACAGACGTAATTCAGAGCTATGGTGGCTTGATGCTGACATGTTGAGTGTAAGTCCCAGGGAAGGAGTGTGGCAGAGCCACTCTTGCTGCTTGTGATGCATACCACCTTTATAAGGGCTGCTTGCAAAACAAATGCTGAATGCCATTTTTGCTTTTCAACTTTTTTCATAAAAGCAAAAATCCTCTTCAGATTTATTTCAGTTAGCAAAAACAAGTACTAATGTAGGTCTTTCATTCAAAGTTAAGTGGCATGACTTGAACTTTCAGAAAGTGGGGGATACCTATATATCACAATTTGTTTATCTGTTTATCTGTTGATGGATGTTTGAGTTGTTTCCCTTTGGGGCTATTATGAGTAAAACTGCTATGAACATTGGTTCTACCTACTACAAGTCTTTCTGTGGATGTATATTTTTATTTCTCTTAGGTAAATAGGAGTACAATTGCCAGATTATATGTTTACCTTATAGGAAATAGACAAATGGTTTTTCAAAGTAGTGATACCATTTTAAAGTCCCACTCAGCAAACATAAAAATTCTACTTGATCCAGTCCTCACCTATGCTTGATATTATCAATCCTTTGAATTTTAGCCATTTTAGTAAATGTGTAGTGTTATTGTGATTTTATCTTGTATTTCCCTCATAACTAGTGATGTTGAAGATCTTTATGTGGTTATTGGCTATTTATATTTCTTTTGTGATGTGCCTGTTCAAATGCCCATGTTTATTGGGTTGTCTTTTTATTTTTGAGTTGTAGAAGTTAACTTTATGTATTCTGAGTACTGGTCCTTTGTCAGATATATGTCTTGTGAATATATTGATCAATATGTGTTGGTCTGTATGTTGACATTCTGTTTCATTGAAGTAAATATCACATGGTCTTGATTGATTATTGTAGGTTTTTTGTTAGTCTTTAAGTCAGGTAGTGTAAGTCCTTTCTTTTTTGTAATTGTTTTAATATTCTGTATCCTTTACATTTCTATATAAATTTTAAAATTAGCTTATCAAATTTTCAAAAATGCCTGCTGGGATTTTTATTAGGATTGCCTTGATTTCTAGATCAATTTGTAGAGAATTGACGTCTTAACTACACTGAATCTTCCAGTCCCAGAATATGATACATTGGACCATTTACCTAATCTTCTTTAGAATTTCTTAGCAGTGTTTTGTCATTTTTGGTGTAAAAGTTTTACATATATTTTGTTACATTTATCTGTTAAGTATTTCCTATTTTTTTATGTAGTTGTAAATGCTGTTTGAAATTTCATTTTCTATTTAACGCTGACATTTAGAAATAGCTCATTTTTATATATTCTTGAATCCTGTGACTTTCTAAATTCACTTACTCATTCTACTAGCTCTTTTGTAGACTTATTAGAATTTTGTACGTATATGATCAGATCATCTGCAAATCACTTTTTTCTTTCCAATCTCTGTATTCTTTTTTTTCCAATCTGTTTATCTTTATATCTTGTTAGAAAAAACTTTTTCTTTTTGCCTTATTACAGTAAAACCTTAGTACTTTGTTGAATAGAGGTGTTGAGAATGGACCTCTTTGCTGTGTTTTTTAAAAAATTTTTTATTGTTATGTTAATCACCATACATTACATCATTAGTTTTTGATGTAGTGTTCCAAGAGTCTTTGTTTGTGTATAACACCCAGTGCTCCATGCAGAGTGTGCCCTCTTTAATACCCATCACCAGGCTAACCCATCCTCCCATCCCCCTCCCCTCTAGAACCCTCAGTTTGTTTTTCAGAGTTCATTGTCTCTCATGGTTCTTCTCCCCCTCTGATTTCCCCCCTTCATTCTTTCCCTCCTGCTATCTTCTTCTTTTTTTTTTTTTTTTTCTAAACATATATTGTATTATTTGTTTCAGAGGTACTGTGTTCTTGATCTTAGGGAGAGAATGTTCAGTTTTTCACTGTTGAGTATGATGTTAGTTGTAGGTTTTTTATAAATGCTTTTTATCAGGTTGGAAAGTTCTCTTTTATTCTTAGTTTTCTGGGAGTTTTCTTTTTAACATGAAGGAGTGCTAGATTTCATCAAATGTTTTCCTGCCTGTATTGAGATGATCCATATGGTTTTTCTTTTTTAGTTTGTTAAAAGGATGAATTACATTGATTTCGGAATGTTAAACCAACTTTGCATTCCTAGAGTAAATCCCACTTGGTTAGTATTCTTTGTATATATTGACAAATTTGACTTGCCAATATTTTGTTGAGGATTTTTGCATTATGTTCATCAGGTTTGTAGTTGTTTTATAATGTCTGTTGAATTTCGGTTTTAGGGTAATGCTGACCTCATACAATGAGTTGAGAACTTTCTGAAAGTTTGGGTAGAATTGGTATTATTTTTTCCTTAAGTATTTGATAGAATTAACTAGTGAAGCTATCTGGGCCAGGAGTTATTTTTGTGGAAAGGTTTTAAATTATGCATTCAACTGTTAAATATAGGGCTAGTCAGAGTTTCTGTTTCTTCTTGTATCAGTTTTGATAATTTGTGTCCATTTCACTGAGTTTTAAATTTATTGGCATAATTTTCATGATATTTTTATTATTCTTTTGATGTCTGTAGGATCTGTAGTACTGTTCTCTTTTTCATTCCTGAAATTGGTAATTTGTGTCTTTTTTTCCCCTTATCAGTCTAGCAAGCGGTTTATCAGTTTTCTTCATTTTTCCCCCCTGCTAAGAGCCAGCTTTTGGTTTCAGTGAATGCATGAGAATAAGGGGGATTTAAATTTAAAGGTGATTTTAAAGTAATTATATATGTAAGTATGAAGTTACAACCTGCTTTTAAGATAATTGCAACCAAAAAAAAGTAACTTCTTACAAAATTAATATAATAAAGTACTATCGAAATACACCAGGCACCATTATCTTTATTTGCTTTATATTTTTTAATATAGGCAGTGGCAGTAACCACTTTTATTTCTGATTATAATTTTTTTTAAAGATTTATTTATTTATTTATTTGAGACAGAGAGAATGAGAGAGAGAGAGAGAGCACATGAGAGTGGAGAGGGTCAGAGGGAGAAGCAGGCTCCCTGCTGAGCAGAGAGCCCGATGCGGGACTCGATCCAGGGATTCCAGGATCATGACCTGAGCTGAAGGCAGTTGCTTAACGAACTGAGCCACCCAGGTGCCCTCTGATTATAATTTTTAAGTTTGTTTTCCTTCTGTGTTCTAACTCTTAGCATCATTAACATTATTGTGTTTATGGAACACAATCTGTTTCATTCCATAACATCAAGTGTTTATGGAAAATGCCAAATTTCTGTGCAGAATGAAATGTGGCACTGTGTACTTTCTTTCATTTTTTTCCTCCCTGTATATATTGACTTCAGAATTTGGAGGATACAGAGAATTGGTTTCTTAATTTTTTTCAGAATTAGCTTGTTAAATGTTAGGTGCTTAATAAGTAGTAGTTGTTTAAACTTCTTTGTATACTACTGTTTTCAATGTAGAGGAAACATTTAATCAGCATTTGATTTTTTTATTGAGGGAAGGAATAACCCAATAAATGTTGATTTTATCTGAAGTGAAATTATTAGATGTGCTATAAAACTGCATATCTAGCATAATCTGTGAATTGGCTAATCTGGCAAACAATATTTTGAGTGATACGGAGTTACCATTTACATCATAGATCGATTACTAGTTTTCATCAAATATAGTGAAATTGATAGCGAAGCTAGGATTGATGCTTCTGAAGTGTCTGGATAGGACATCACATTTCAAGTGGTAGTCATGTTTTGGAGTTGTACATTTGTTGAGAGAAGGTGGTTATTGGCTTAGGGCCTGCCTTATCATACTGTAAACTTTGCCTAAATTTGTTCTGAGAAAATAGCTACCTAGGTAAAGTTTTTTTTTTCCCCCTTGTTTTCAAATGTGGGAAATGTATATGACTTTTTCATGGAAAGTGTGGGGGATGGGATTTAATTCTGTCTTTGGTTTTCTAGAAAATGGCTGTAGCAGACCTTCTTTGGTGGGAAGGGTGTCATGGTTTAGTTTTGATTATTCATCTTTTTTTTATAATTCATTTTGATAACATTTGTTTCAAATCTGATGTTAAAAAAAGCTGTTCTTCATGTCAAATGTTGGGATTGATAGACTTTAGTGGTAAATAATTTAAAACTTTGATTTGTCACTAATAAATAAGGAAGAGGATAATTAAGGCAAGAATACATACATGGACCCTAAGAATATTAGGCTGTATTTATAACAGTTCTAAACTTGTAATTTTCCAAAACTAAACTATATAGATCTTTGGTAGAATGAAGTTAAGTTGAGGGATTGTTGGGGTTTTTTGTTTGTTTGCTTGTTAAAAGAGAAATTACTGGCATGACTTGTATTTTTTTTTTTTAAAGATTTATTTATTTATTTGAGAGAGCGAGAATAAGAGAGAGAGCGAGAGAGCACATGACGGGGGGAGGGTTAGAGAGAGAAGCAGGCTCCTCGCTGAGCAGGGAGCCCGATGCGGGACTTGATCCAGGGACTCCAGGATCATGACCTGAGCCGAAGGCAGTCGCTTAACCAACTGAGCCACCCAGGCGCCCCTGGCATGACTTGTATTACTTTTATAAAGAATTTTATGATTTTGCTTACAGCTTGGTACATTCATTCCTCTGAATGAAGTGTGTCGCAGTGTTCAGTAACATAATCCATTTTGATGGGAACCTCATTATCTTCATCTCATCTGAATGCCAGCCGCATACCTCTAACAGTTTTTCAGAGAAGATCCTCTTTATCATTAGCTATCCCTATAATTAAAGCGAACTATGTATTTTTTATGTTTTTATTAGTTTATTTGCAGGATTTCTGTGTAAGATTGACGTTTTTATATAAAATTCTTAAAATTCCAAAATAAAGAACTTGCCTGTTGAAATAAACTAATTTTTCCTGATTGTCTTGGACCTAAATCAGTTTTAATCCTCAAATCTGCCTATAAAATTAATGTCAGTTTTGGTATTTAGCCCCTTATCTCTGTAATGCTGTAGATTAATGTTTTATTTCTCTAATGGGAGTATATACATTAATTATGCTTTAACCAGTTTGTCTACCAAGTATAGATGAGTTATATGCATGAAAGTCAGTGTTTAGATTCTAGGTAATACTGAGCCACTGACCAGCAGTGGACTGTTGTATGTAAAAAAACGCATGTGAAAAAAAACATGCACATGATATATATCAGAGTCCTTTGCATTTTTGTCTTCCTCTGCAGATACGTGTTTTTCTTTTCCCTTCTCCTGAGGCTTCTTTATCCTTAATTAGACCTGTTGGGTGCTCTGGTTTTCTGTTTTATTAAGTTGCCCGAATGTAGGTGCTTTCTAAACAACAAATTTTGAATTTGTGGGTCTTTATTCTTGAGAGCACTCTTTAGCCTTTTTCTGCTTACATGGGCAGACGGATCAGACTGATAAGTGTATTTCCCAGGACAAATCAATCCAAAAAAATCTTGAAAGTCCACCTAAGATTAGGTCTTTGGACTTGTGAAAGAGCAAGAAAGTTGTTTTTAACCCAGCTACTTCCTCTCTGAAAAACGAAGGGAATAATCTGTACTAATTGTTAATTTTGTTTCTTCGGTTTTGTTTGTATAGAGGACTGCTAAAAATGTTATATTGCTGAATTTATTGTTACAGTGGACAGTAGAGTGAAAATGAAAAACAGGGAGAATTGATGTTTTAGGTGGTTTAGTGCTTGTTCATTCTTCAAGTGGCAAATAGGCGTAAACAGACCTGTGGTTTCCATTGCTCTCCGTATTGTTAGTTTTATAATATTATATCGAGAAATTTGTTGCTGAGGTTTCAAATGAGAAATTCTTTTCTGATTCAGTGAGTGATATAAAGTACTTAAATCACCTCCTCATGATTGTAGTTCAGGATCTGACAGACTGCTAATCTTCAAAATGTGGTTTCTTTAACAAGCAAATGTTAGCCAATAGCTGCTAAGAGTAATCTGGATGTAAAACGTGAGTTAAGAGGAAAAAAGCCAGAATAATCTATTTCTGTTTTGAAGGTTAAGTCCCATACACTCTGAGTTTTTTAGGCCCAGTCTTATTTTTATCTTTACCTTAGAGGCTGTGAGGCTGTAGAAAAAGCAGAACCCTCTGAGTGTGATTGACCTTGGTTTGGATCCCAGCTCTACCTGGTACTAGCTCTTGGCTACCAGCATGTTGCTTAACCTCTCTGAGTCTCAGTTTCTTCATTTAATAATAATAAAAAAAAGGGTATGTATGTCAGGGGGTGGTGGGGTGGGCAATAAACTACTGGTATAAGGTTTAAATGAAATAATGTATATAAAATGATGAATGCAATGAAAGTAGTTCTCTTGCTGTAACTGGTGATACCAAGTAGTGATATACTGGACTGGAGTTGTTAAGGGAAAATCCAAGGAATAAGGAAAAAAATGTCAACCTTAAACTCATTTATGTTCCTGTATATTGTAGAAAAACCTGGAATGCTGGACAGATGGCAGTGGAATCTTTCATCACTCTTTTGTTTTTGAATTTTCTTTTTTAAGTATTGCAGATGATCATGAACTTAATAGAAAGTTGAACTTCTTTTCTGAATAGATTTTTAATGTCAAGGTATTTGGCATCAGATTATGTTTCCATAGAAATTACTGTTTTTAGTGAAGGGTTATTTCTCAACAGGATCATGGTGACGGAATGGATTTCTGAGAAATGGTCCTTATATAAATTTAAAATTTTTTCTTTATGACAATGGTATCACTGATAAGCTTCTAATAAGTGCAAGGGGAACTATTTTTTTGAAACCATAAAGAACTCTTTTAAGTGAAAAGTAGTTGACCTTTGCGGTTGCATGAAAGACTTAAACATGCAGTAAGTTCCATGGAATTAACATCAAAATTATATATGTATAATTGTTAAATTTTCAGAAGTCTTTACCCCAAGGGAGAGTAGGGTGGGGAGAGGGTTTGTTAATATTTACTTAATGCCCTTCACAGATATAGAGTGACTCTTGGTTTAGGATTATGAAAATGTATTATTTCTTTCTTTCTTTCTTTTTTTTTTTTTTAAAGATTCTATTTATTTATTTGAGAGAGAGAATGAGAGACAGCACAAGAGGGAAGAGGGTCAGAGGGAGAAGCAGACCCCCCGGCCGAGCAGGGAGCCCGATGCGGGACTCGATCCCGGGACTCCAGGATCATGACCTGAGCCGAAGGCAGTCGCTTAACCAACTGAGCCACCCAGGCGCCCGAAAATGTATTATTTCTAAATTGGTTCATTTATTGTTTTGTTTTGTAAGCTCTACACCCAATGTGGGGCTCAGACTCACAATCCTGAGATCACATGCTCTAACGACTGAGCCAGCCAGGTGCCCCTATGACTTGGTTCATTTAAATCACCTTGACTTTTCTTTTTTCAATCATGCCTGCCTTTTTCTTTCTTTTTATTGCCCCCTCTTGAGCTCAAAGATCCAGAAAGAGACACATTCCAATTTTTTTCTGGCTTTAACACCTTTAAGGTTCTGAGCCATTTTGGTAAGTCCAACAATCAGTTCCTTATTTCTGTTACCAAGTAATACCAGTGGGTGTCATGGTCAGTGTCCAGTCCTTCTCATTTTTCTGAGAAATTGTCAGGAGGAAAAGAACATTTATTAAGCATGTACTATATGTGCTAGAAAATGTATTTATGTACAGTGTACCATTTAATCCTCACAGTAGCCCACTGAGGTGGAGATTACTACCTCCATTTTACAAATAGTTCACCAAGTCAAGAGGTAAAAAAACTTGTACATAGCTAGCAACTGACTGAAGAATCATAGCTGGAATGCAGACCAATCTTACGCTTCTCCTAGCTGTTACAGGATCAGAAATTATTTGTTAACCTCTCAATGAGAAATCAAGAGAAAAAGCTCATAAATAAGCAAAATTATCCTTTGTTGTTTTTTTGTTTGTTTTTTTCAAAAATTGAAATCCTCTCTAGGGCAAATGCATCTTTGTCTTGCATTTGAATATAATCCTTATCCTTAGAATACAGAAAGTTTAACACAGTTTTTCTTTTGTTTATTTTTTAGACGTAATCATAGGGGAATAAAGCCTCAAGAGTACTGTGTAAATACTCTATTCCAGATGTTGTTAGAATTATAAAGTTGTACGTTTTTTTTTAAATCTTGGGAGGAATTGAAAATATATGTTAGACTCCCCTTTTGAATTTTTCTGCCCTCCTCTCCTTCCAGGCCATATCACTAGCCACCAGGGATGAAATCCAGTTATCTCAAACCTAAGCATTTTGCATTAATAAACTTAAAGTGGAGAGAGAAGACAGAATAAAGTTATTAAAATAGTACCAGGGAAGAAATTAAGAGAAACTAGTTCTTGCTAAATCAGAGGATTATCTTGCTACTAGCAGGAGTATCTCGGGACCTTTGATCTGTCATCTTATCCTGTCATGCATAGTAGATGCATTGGATGGTCTTGTTTTACTGTTTTTGGAATTGAGTCAACTCGAGATTTAAATGAATGCTTTTTTGCATGGTGTATTTACTTGGACGAAAGTCCAGGGCACTCGGATCATGTTTCTGTCAGCTATTGTATATGTTCACGAAACTTACTGGCATTAACAGCATTTAAAGGAGAAAACACAATCTAAAGTAAGAAGTATTATATATTGTATATTATTATTATGCTGTCACCGAAGACCTCTCAAACCAGGTAGAGTATCTTTTCCCCTCCCTTTTTAAAATTGTGGTAAATATACATAAAATTTACTGTTTTATTTATTTTAAATGTATAATTAGTGGCATTAAGTACATCGACAATGTTGTGCAACCCTCACCACTATCCATTTCCACAACTTTTTCATCATCCCAAACAGAAACTGTACCCATTCAGCAATAACTTCCCATCACCTCTTCACCTCAGCCCCTATAACTTCTAATTTACTTTTTTCTGTGAATTTACCTATTCTAGATATTTCATATGAGTGGAATCATAATATTTGTCCTTTTGGTTCTGGCTTATATCTCTTAGTATAATGTTTGAAGTTTCGTCCATGTTCTAGCATGTATCAGAATTTTAATCCTTACTAAGGCTGAATAATATTCTGTTATATGTACATATGACATTTTGTATATGTCATCCATCTGTGGATATTTGGGTTGCTTCCACCTTTTGGCTATTTTGAATAATGCTGCTGGGAACATTGGTATTCAAGTATCTGTTTGAGTCTTTGTTTTCATTTCTTCTGGGTATTTACCCTGGAATGGAACTGGTGAATCATATAGTAATTATATGTTTAACTTTTTTAGAAAACCTGAACTGTTTTCCATCGTGGCTGTACCATTTTACATTTCCACTAGCAGTGCATGAGGGTTCCAATTTGTCCACATCCTTGACAACACTTGTTATTTTCAGATTTTTGTTGTTGTTTTGATAATAGTCATTTTAATCGGTGTGAGGTTGTATCTCATTGTGCTTTTGATTTACATTTCCCTCGTGGCTGGTGATGTTGAGCACCTTCATATGCTTAGTAGCCATTTGTGTGGTATATCTTATTTGGAGAAATGTCTATCTTAGTCCTTTGTCCATTTCTTAATTGGATTGTTTGGTTTGTTGAATTATAGGAGCTCTTTAAATATTTTGGATATTAATCTCTTATCAAATATATAACTTGCAGATATTGTTTATCATTCTGTGGGTTGCCTTTTCATTCTTGATAGTGTCTTTTGATGCAGAAAATTTTTTTTTTTTTAAAGATTTTATTTATTTATTTGACAGGGAGAGACACAGCGAGAGAGGGAACACAAGCAGGGGGAATGGGAGAGGGAGAAGCAGGCTTCCTGTAGAGCAGGGAGCCCGATGCGGGGCTCGATCCCAGAACCCTGGGATCATGACCTGAGCCGAAGGCAGACGCTTAATGACTGAGCCACTCAGGCGCCCCGATGCAGAAAAGTTTTTAATTTTTATGAAGTCCAATCCATCTATTTTTTCTCGTTGGCTGTGATTTTGCTGTTGCAAGAAATCATTATCAAAACCAATATAACAAAGATTTTCTCCTACGTTTTCTTCTAAGAGTTTTATAGTTTTAGCCCTTATGTTTAGATCTTTGGTCCATTTTGAGTTAATTTTTATATGTGGGGTAAGGTAAGGATCCAGCTTCATTCTCTTGCATGTGGATATCCAGTCTTGCCAGTGGTGTTGAGAATGGTCTCCCTGAATGGTCTTGGCATCCTTGTAAAAAATCATTTGACCATATATGCACCAGATGGCACTTCTTAAAAATAAAATATATGACAATGTAAACGTTTGTGTTGTGCTTCAGCATTTCTTTTTAAAGAAAGTTGAGGCTCCTTGTAACAGTAATGAATTAATTTAATATGGAACATTAGCTGAATGGAACTTAACTGTGGCTAGTGTATAAACTGGATATATCTGTTGAAGTTCTTAGTGTGACAACAGTGTCTGTTAAAGTTTCCTGAAAAGTTTTTGGTATAAACTAAGGAAGATAACCTATCTCAGAAAAGCCAGAGAAATTCTCATTGTCCCACATTATGAGAGAGTACTCAGGGCATCCTTCTAGAAAAATGTAGTAGAACTTGTACATTACCTTACTCTACATTCTCCCAGATTGTCTCTATACAAGAGATTTTTGTGTTAGGGAATGAGCACCTCTAAGTCATTGAAAATTATTAACCTGTTTATATCCTCTGACTTATTCTTGGGGGATTTATCACTTTGTGAATGGATCAAATGTATGAAGTAGAAGATTAAAAGAATATAAAAATAATTGTCATTTGATAAGTAAATGTGTTCATTATCCCTCTTAGTGATCTTTTTTTTTTCTAAAGGGACTTTTAAACTGGGTTTTTGTTTGTTTTTCTGAAACAATAGAGTAAGGGGATAAGTTGAGTGTTTGAACAGAGAAACTAGGGTAATCGATAAAAAGAAGAAACACCTCCCAAAACAAATGATCCCTTTCCAAAAAGAAAAAACTAGGATTGTGGTTGATAAAATTATTAATAAAAATAAATGACAAAACACCCACAAACAAAATAAAAATCTAACCAGTATGTATTGTGCAAGGCATAATGCCTCAGGGAGTGATTATTTTGAATGGGAGAAGGCTCATTTCGATGAGTAAGTTCCACTATGTTTGTCCTCAACTCAGAAAGAAGAATTGTGAAGATGAAAATTGATAATTTAGTACTAGAGTACAATCAGTGATTAGTATCAAGGATCCATTCAGAATAAGCTGAACTCTATAGAGCCTATGATTGAATGGGTTTGCGTAACTGGAGGGTTCTTTATTTATAGTATTGACTGTAAAGCAATAAAATATACTTTTATGTAAATCTCCAAAAGGGATTTGAGGTGCCTTGCAAAATTAAACACATATAACATGGGTCAAGAGACTATTTATAAAAGAAAGCCTGTAATAAAATATGCTTCCAAATAGATATCCTTCATAAAGTCACCTTATTAGGGAAAACTTACTCCAGTATTGCTGTCATTTCTCTTTCTCTTCTTTCTTTCTTTTTTAAGATTTTATTTTTAAGTAATCTTTACACCTAGCGTGGGACTTGAACTCACAACCCTGAGATCAAGAGTTCTCATGCTGTACCGACTGAGCTAGCCAGGTGCCCTTTTGCTGTCATTTCTTGGACATTTTAGGAATTCTTTTGGAATTGTTTTCATAACCAGTTTATAAAGACAAGAAAACCTGCTTCATTAAGTAGTCACCTGTTTTTTAATCCACTTTGATTTGCCCTTTTATTAACTCGTTGTTCTGAATAACTTTTCCCCCCCTTTATTTTGGAATGATTTTTGTTTGTTTGTTTTTTTAAGTAGGCTCCATGCTCAGTGTGGGATTCGAACTCACAACCCTAAGATTAAGAATTGCATGCTCTACGGACTGAGTGAGCCAGGTGCCTTGTTTTTCTTCCCTTTAAATTAAATTCATCATCTGTTCACGAAAAATGTGCTACCAGGGAGGATATCTAGAAAAATGTGCTATAGACTCTGAAAGTAATTTTGAAAGAATTTTAAACTTGTTCTGAGTAATGTTTGCATTATTGGAATAAATATATATTGACTTGGGGAGTGATTATTTTGAATGGGAGAAAGCTCAGTTGGATGAGTAAGTTCTGTTATGTTTGCTTTTAAAAGACATTATTTGGGGAGGGGGTGGGGAAAATAAAAGGCATTATTTTATGTCACATCTCATAATGTAGCTTGATTATTTTCATTTCACAATTGTTTTTTTGTTTGTTCTGTTTTGGTGTAGTTGTCTTTTAGAGAGAGAGAACTTAGAAGTTATTTTGGAATAAATTTACTGAGCCTTAGGTAAAAATACTTTGCCTTCTTTATTAGTTTGTTTTGTTTAACTGAACTAAGCTATTTTTTTTAAAGCTATTGTTGATGGCATGCCCAGTTTAAAATTCTTCTCCCATGTTTACACTCTTGTTTTCTTTGGCCCAACATATCACCTTACGTGTTAACTTTGATTTCCTACGAGTATTAATATATGATAATACTAATCAGTACTTTCATACCAAAAGAGCAGTGCTTTTGGCAGAACGATTTTCTCATCAAGACTGTAAGATTGGGGCACCTGGGTGACTCAGTCGGTTAAGTGTCTGCCTTCGGCTTAGGTCATGATCCCGGGGTCTTAGGATGGAGCCCCACATTGGGCTCCCTGCTCAGTGAGGAGCCTGCTTCTCCCTCTCTCCACCCCCCGCTTGTGCTCTTTCTACCCCCCTGGTTGTGCTGTCTCTCCCTAACTCTCTCTCAAATAAATAAAATCTTAAAAAAAAAAAGACTGTAAAATTGACAGCATTAATATAGTTAAAAAATTTCTGAGCAATACTTAATTTGGAAGGCTCTTATTATAACTGCTGATAAAAGACAGTTCTAGTATGGCATTGCCCTCTAAGTGGGAAGGATATTTAAGCAGTAGTTAAAAGATCACCCAGGGACACCTGGGTGGCTCAGTTGGTTAAGCGACTGCCTTCGGCTCAGGTCATGATCCTGGAATCCCGGGATCGAGTCCCGCATCGGGCTCCCTGCTCAGCGAGGAGCCTGCTTCTCCCTCTGACCCTCCCCCCTCTCATGTACTCTCTCTCATTCTCGCTCTCTCAAATAAATAAATAAATCTTTAAAAAAAAAAAAAAAGTCTTAACATCAGGGGTACCTGGGTGGCTCAGTCGTTAAGCATTTGCCTTTGGCTCAGGTCATCATCCCAGGGTCCTGGGATCGAGCCCCGCATCGGGCTCCCTGCTCTGTGGGAAGCCTGCTTCTCCCTCTCCCACTCCCCCTGCTTGTGTTCCCTCTCTACCTGTGTCTCTCTCTGTCAAATAAATAAATAAAAATCTTAAAAAAAAAAAAAGTCTTAACATCAACTACATTGGAATTAAAATTTTTTAAAAATTTAAGGGGCGCCTGGGTGACTCAGTCGGTTAAGATCCAACTCTTGATTATGGCTCAGGTCTTGATCTCAGGGTGGTGAGATTGAGCCCCACAATGGGCTCAGCATGGAGTCTGCTGGAGATTCTCTCTCCCTCTGCCCCTCCCCCTGTTTGTGCACGGGCACCCTTTCTCTCTCTCAAATAATAAATCTTTAAAAAATTTTTTTTAATTTAAAAAGAGTAACATAATAATTACTTTTGATCCATCATCTTTTTTCTGCATATACATTCTCTGAATGTTTGCTTTATCCTGGAGTCAAGCTGTATAATGAAGATTTAAGGTTAAACCCTGTGTATAAAATCCTGCTAGGTCAGGGAACTCTAATAGTGGGGGTTACCTAGGCAGATCATGAGGTGATTCTTATTCTTTCAATCTTTGGGAACATTTGTTTGGTTTGACAGTCATACAAAGGAATCAAATTCAGGTAATTACAGTTGTTCTGTCCTAATTGTTATGGCACTGTGGTAGGGGACCACATTAAGTGCATAAAGATTCCTTTATTTCCTAAGTTTTTTTTTATCCACCTTCTCAATTTTTCTTTGAGATGAATAGAATAACAGGATTATCTAGGATACTCTGTGGTTATTGAAGAATTAATTTACTTCCATCTGGATTAACAATTCAGTAAGTACGTAAATTCTGTTTACTTTGAGACTCTGAGGAGGATAGTCAAAACATTTTAATTAGGTGGGAAAACTTATGTGGAAGTATATGACCTAAAGTCTACGCTAGACTTTGCACACTGGTGGCCCACGGACCCAGTTCAGACCACAGACGATAGTTGGCTCAAATAGAGTTTGTTGGTTTTTAAAATTGAGTTAAAAATTGAGAGCTAGACTACTGGGTATTTACCCCAAAGATACAAAAGTAGGGATCCGAAGGGGTACGTGCACCCCGATGTTTATAGCAGCAATGTCCACAATAGCCAAACTGTGGAAAGAGCCAAGATGTCCATCGACAGATGAATGGATAAAGAAGATGTGGTATATGTATACAATGGAATATTATGCAGCCATCAAAAGGAATGAGATCTTGCCATTTGCAACGACGTGGATGGAACTGGAGGGTATTATGTTGAGTGAAATAAGTCAAACAGAGAAAGACATGTATCATATGATCTCACTGATATGAGGAATTCTTAATCGCAGGAAACAAACTGAGGGTTGCTGGAGTGGGGGGTGGGGTGGGAGGGATGGGGTGACTGGGTGATAGACACTGGGGAGGGTATGTGCTCTGGTAAGTGCTGTGAATTGTGCAAGACTGTTGAATCTCAGATCTGTACCTCTGAAACAAATAATGCAATATATGTTAAGAAAAAAAAAGAAGAAGAAGAAGGTAGCGGGAGGGGAAGAATGAAGCGGGGGGAAATCGGAGGGGTAGACGAACCGTGAGAGACGATGGACTCTGAAAAACAAACAGGGTTCTAGAGGGGAGGGGGGTGGGAGGATGGGTTGGCCTGGTGGTGGGTATTGAGGGCACATTGTGCATGGAGCACTGGGTGTTATGCACAAACAATGAATCATGGAACACTTCATCTAAAACTAATGATGTAATGTATGGGGATTAACATAAGAATAAAAAATAAATTAATTAATTAAAAAAAATTGAGAGCTAGAAGTAAAAATTTAGGCTGGCTGTTACCACACAATTGGCAACATTTGGCTCTAGTTCCCATAGGGTAGCTGAGTATGAGTAGCTAAGTAGCTACTTCCCCCTTTAGGTAAGACATGCACCAATGCTTAGCCCATTTTGCATAATAATTGGACACTGATAGAGATGTTTGGAACATATTACCTGAATCTGAATCTCAGAAAGTCTGTCTGGTGAACTTTAAAGTACCTTGAGATATTGGCTATAAAAATGAACTATCTGTTTAAGGTTGAATAAATCATACATAGTTTTTAAGAAGATTTCCTGGGCTGGGTTAATTGGCCCTTTTTCTGTTCCTCTGTACCTCTCTAGTCACATTATGGAATTGATCCTCTAAAATTTATTATAAATATCTAATTGTATATCCCTGTAGTACCCTTTGAGCTCCTTCAAGCCACTGACCATGGTTGTTTTTTGTTCTTAGCATCTAGTAGCTGGTACACAGTAGGCATCCAAGTGTTTGTTACTTTACTGTAACTTTAGTACAGGCGCTTTTGTTTTAGTAAAAGCATTTGAGTGTGATGATCTGTTCTTATTTTGGTGAAAAAAATTACATAATAGCTGTTTGAATTTTAAAATTACAGGCAGCTCCTTTGGTTAAGGAGGATTTTTAAAGTTGTCTCAAATTTTCAGTTTTTCTGTTTTGAATCGAAAACCGTACTTTCTGAATGGAAACTACATGTATCATGGTGAGCACTGCGTAATATATCTGTTGTGCACCTGACACTAATATAACATTGTATGTTTTTTCATTTTATTTTAAAATAGTAATAATTTTTTAAACAAATCTCTTGCTTACCATTTAATTTTGCTTTTGCAGTGAACTGAAATTGGCAGTCTTCCAAATTCCCCTTATTTATTTATTTACATTCTTAAACTATTTGGGAGTTGGTTTTATTTTATATTACTAAAAGTGTTGCATGGCATCTAGCTTTTGTATTTTAAGTAAATTAAAATTAAGATCATTTTTAGAAATCCTCAATATCTTTTTAGGATCATTTGTGATCTCTTGGATTAGAGATAGAAGTTTTTACTATGTGTTATTGTGTTAGGGTTTTCAAATAGTTTTGAAAAGTGGGAAAAGTCCTCTGCTGCTTATATGAGAATTGTAAAGTTTTATTTAAAATCTCCTTAATGAAGGGCGCCTGGGTGGCTCAGTCGTTAAGTGTCTGCCTTCGGCTCAGGTCATGATCCCAGGGTCCTGGGATCGAGTCCCGCATCGGGCTCCCTGCTCTGCGGGGAGCCTGCTTCTCCCTCTCCCACTCCCCCTGCTTGTGTTCCCTCTCTCGCTGTGTCTCTCTCTGTCAAATAAATAAATAAAATCTTTAAATAAATAAATAAATAAATAAATAAAATCTCCTTAATGAAAATGTGAATCAGTTTGCCTTTTCTGGTTCTAGTCTCAGAGAACCAACATTGCATAACCTAAATAGAGAAGGTTGATGTTAATCACATTCACAGCATAAAAACAAGCTATTCTTGGGTGGTTGGGTTGGATATTTGTTTTTCATAATGATTGGTGGTGGTGGTTTTTCCTAGTTGTAATGTTTTAGGACTTTTAGATATTATATTTGATCATTTTTGCTCTTTTATTTAATGCCATCTTTCACAAAAAAGTTTGAGGAGTCAAACCATATGTTTTTAAAAACCTAAATGTCTCTAGGGAAAATGACTCCCTATAAAGTTAAACATAGTGCATATCTTAAAAGTGTCAATACCTTATATGTATCTTCAAGTCAGTTATTTTACTAGACTAGGTAGTTTCTCTGACTATAATAGTAAGACCCTGCTTACTGAGGGCAAATACCACTGATAGAATCAAAATAAAGTTTTGCTTCTATTCCACATTTAGACATCTGGTTAGATTTTTAGCAGCGTGAAGTTGGTTCTTGTCTGTAACAAGATGACAAATTTAGGTGTTGGAAGGGTAGAAAATTAGGTAGTTAGGAACATGGGTGCTTAACAGCAAGATGAGACTGCTCTGGTTTATTCTCGTATCCTTATTTAGCCTGTTTCACTTACTGTAGTTCAATTTTAAATATTGTTTACCAGCTACATTCAGTTTCTGTCATATAAACCTGAAATGTGCTAGAGAAAATAAACTAAGACAAAATAAATTTATTTTTCTGTTTATCTTTTAACTTAATATTTCAGGATCAGACTTGGCTTGTATTCCAGGCTCAGGGTGTCAGAATATTTAAATAATGCACAACACTTAGGCTTATCTTCAATACCCTTGTTTTGTTATGGCCATTTAGACGAATTTTAGTGATGGTCAGAGGCTTCTAAATAGGAGGGCAGTAACTCCTGTAAATACCAATATCCAAATGGTGTCTCTCTGTTCCAGCCCATCGCAACAGTTTTAAAACCAGTTTTTGTTTTTGTTTTTGTTTTGTTTTGTTGCTTTGTTTTGTTTTTTAACAGGAGAGCCAGTGTAACTCCTTCAAGACTGGAGTGACACTCTGCATCTGCATCTGCCTCATGTGAGTTCTCATTTTGGCAGCAACACTCTGCTAGGCTGGAACCTCTGTAGAGGTTTGCCCTTCCTTTTTCTAAAATCTATAAACTACTATACACAGTGTGTCTTGGTGGCAAAGGTAACAAGTGCATGAGAATTTTAGACTTCCCTGCAGAAAGATTCTGGCTCATTTCAGAGACGGTCTCCTCTAACATAGGTTCTATCTTGTATGCACAACATTTCTCAAAACAGAGCCTGTAACTTTCATCCCCACAACACATAGTTGATATTTTTTGGAGAACTGTTTTCCTTACAGATTATGGAGTAAAGAATATCTTTAAGTGCTCTCAGTAGCTTCAGCTTTCAAAGCTTTGGTGGTTCTCTTTATAGTCTAGTTACGTAACCCGAGAACACCGTGTACTGCTCTGGTGGCTGAAGCACTCCTCTTTTTTGGACTCTGGCCCCTGAAATAACTTCTTCCTTTGTCTTTGAACATTGGGTAAATTAGGTTAGGCCTGAGGACTTTTTTGAAGAAGAAATAAGCAGTGAATGTGTGAGGTTATGCTTACTCTGAACCTATTTTGGCTGTGTTTTGGAAAGTCAGTTGTAAGAATTGAGCTTGAAGTTATCATTTACTTGCCAGTTTTGCAAGAGAAATTGAAATTAGAGCCTTTGCAGCTGTGGAGAGGCCTAGAGCCATACAGTCGGAGGTGATGCATATGGTTCCCCACAGGTATCAAGGCTGACTTTGAAGGGCCTGGTAATTAAAAAAAGGAATTTTGCTTTTATTTATTTATTTTTCAAGGAATGGTGATCTTTGTAGGCTTTGGGACTAGTCATTTTTGCTACCAGGTCAGAACAAAGTGTGACTATTCAGTTTATTCCCAAGAGACACTTAGAACAAAACATCTAAACTTGTGATCTGTGCAGCTACGGTTCTGCTTCTCCAGCCCTGCTTGTACTGTATAGTGCTCTAGCGGATGACTTAATGACCTGGGAATGCGTGTTACTGAAATGATTATCCGGGAAGCTTATGAGAAAATGTCAATAGCTTGTAGGTCTAACTGATTAATATAGAGCTTAGTGAAATAGATCGTGTTGTCAAAGTGGAACTTGAGCTCTCTTTGCTAAATCCATTCCCACCTGTGACTAGAGCAGTTTATTTTGGACTAGGTGAAAGAAACTGGAGGGAGGGTAGTGTGTTTCCACACCTAGGCTTAAGTTTTGGTGGCCTATGTAATCTAGACATTCATTTTTAACAGTGGTAGTATATCCCTCCACAAAGAGCTTTGGATGAGACTCAGGGAGCCCTAAATTCTGGTTTAAGTTTACATTTGTACTTGCTATGTAACTTCAGGTCAGCAAATGGGGAAAATACATTGTATTTTTAGAAAGTACCCTAAACTCTTTGGGTAAAAAGAAATTTAAAGTATTTATTTCTGTAGGTGGAATTTAGAAAGTCACTTCAGTTGAACACTTGGGAAGTTCTGTCCTGGAATAAAGATAAATGTGGCAAGTGTATAGTGTTTTATTTTCTGCTGTTTTAGGGTTTGTGCTGGCAAAATGGGGATTAGATTTGGGGTTCAATCCAAAATTTCTCAAAAACACAGGTTTTAATCACCATTACTCCATCACTGTAATTACCTGATCTCTAACTAGGGAAAATGGCTCATTTAGGGGTGAGCTTGGGTGGGGCTGATTAAGGTTTGTTTGGGTTTTTTTACTCCCATTCTTAAGGTGTATCCAGCAAATTATTCTTCTGAAAAAAATTAATAATTGAGAATATTTTGTATGGGCCAAATCCTGTAAGAATGAATGTCAGTGGATTATCCAAACTGTTTAACTATACTGGAATTTTATTTCATTAAATATTGTTTGAAATAAGTGGGTCTTTGTTAGGATTGAGAAAGTTTTTGTTTTATGGAAATTTTGTTAAAAGAGATTTACTCTCAGTTGAAGTGGAAGCACAGTGTTGGGTGAGAGAGATTATTTTATATTCTCAGAATAATTCA
Organism: Mirounga leonina; assembly: GCF_011800145.1. Classification (NCBI taxonomy): domain Eukaryota; kingdom Metazoa; phylum Chordata; class Mammalia; order Carnivora; family Phocidae; genus Mirounga; species Mirounga leonina. Next base: position 28,582,749 of record NW_023270265.1, on the reverse strand, counting down.
GATCAACACCAGTCAATACTACTTTCCTGGTTTTATTATAATACACCAGCTCTTATTCTTTTAGTATGTATGAACATACAAGCACTTCCTTTACCACAGTGTACATCATTTAGATTTAAGAATTCCACACTCTTGGATTCCAAAAGGGGTTTTTTTGTTTGTTTGTTTGGGGTTTTTTTTTTTGGTGGGAGAGGGTGATGATGGGTATGGAATTGAACAGAGAAAATATATAGCTGGTTTTGAGAATATTAGTGTAGCATTAGCATTAGATTATTTTTACCCCTGAGATGACAAAGAAATGACAGCTACTTTTGGCGTTGTTCTGAGGAGATGAGACTCAAGCGCCTCATTCTCCTAAAGGGCCTTAAAAATTTTAGGCTTTTTAAATACGACAAATATTTATTAAAAGATTCTGAAAGCTCACCCTGCTTTTTTAACATTACAACTTAATTTAAAAATAACAGATATATACATTAATATGTTACAAGTTGTAAAAGTACAGAAGATACACGAAAGTATACTTCCTTCCCCATCTCTTAGCTACTCAGGTCCCTTCTGTGGAGGTGACCAGTATTATTGGTTTCTTTTATGTAGTTCCAGAAATATTCTAAAAGATGGCTTTTGGCAAGGAAAAGTTGAATAGTACTCATTAACATATTAGCACTAATTTGGGTTGGCAGACTAATTGCAGTGAAAAATCAGTTTGAGCCATAGACTATTAATTGTGGATAGAAGAACAGTAATATAATAACAACAACAACAACTGCATTATTGTGAGATAAAAATGAATAGATTTTTTTTGCCTCATTTGGCATTTAGCAAGATTGAAGGTCTTTTTATTTTTTATTTGTCTTTTTAATACAGCTCACCCACTCCTAGAGACTGAATGAAAGATGCTTACCTAAATATTGCATTTGGAGGAAACCTATTTAAAGGAGCAACATTTTCTTTATGCTGAACTGCAGTGATGATTCTAAAAAGTTTTTTTATTACAGAATATTTCAAAGATACATAATAGTAGAAAGAAACCCCCATATTAAAAAATCCATTTTATTTCACCTGTAACAAACTCAGTAGGCTTTTTTGGTAGGTAAGGATATATATATTTTATACATACACTTGCATATACCCATCCTTCTATAATCACATCTCATAAAATGAGTCCTAATTCTTTTTTAAATGTGTATTTCCAGTTTTATTCAGAAATAATTGACATATATCACTGTATAAGTTTAAGGCATACAAAAAAATAAGGCATACAGCATGGTGGTTTGATTTACATATATTGGAAAATGATTACCATAATAGCTTCGGCTAACATCCATCTTTTGATATACGTAAAATAAAAAGAAAAGAAAGAATAAAGGGAAAAAAATTTTTTTTCTCCTTGTGATGAGAACTCTTAGGATTTACTCTCTTAACATTCCTGAGTGGTGTTAGCTAAAGTCCTCATATTGTCCATTACATCCCTAGTACTTATTTATCTTATAACTGAAGTTTGTACCTTTTGATCACCTTCCTCCAATTCTCCCTCTCCCTACCCCCAGTCATAATTCTTTAATATCTAATTCCCGGTACACATCCAGATTTTCCTAATTGTCCCAGACATGTTTTTTTATGGTTGATATTGCAGCAATAACTTAAAATGCAAATTTGATGGCTTTATATTATTGTTAGTGCTGATAAGAAAACAAGTTAATCCTGATAAATAGAATTATATGCTGATTGGAGAAGGAGTATAAACCAACTACCAAGCCAAATAGGGATTGTAAAAATTGGTTTTTTTTTAAAAGCTCATTTTGAAGGATTCCTACACCAATTGTACACATCAGTGAAGCCTTCAACATATATAGACCTCTCTACCTGGTTAATATCACAGCTGTGCATAGTTCCTTTTTCTGCCTTGAGATTGTGGGCATGAAAGAACAGATAAAGGGAAAAATGTTAAGTTTTCCTAGAAATGAAAGAATTATTCTGAAATGTCTGATAATTCTTGTTGCTCTTGCTCCTGTTTCCACAGACTAACAGTTGAGTTCTGTGGCTATTTGGGGCACTACAAAACATGGAGTTTGAGGGACGAGAAGAAAATGGCATATTTAGGAAGAGGGAAGAGTTGGGAAAGAGTAGAAATTCACTCATTTGTCCTTATTTTCAGTGACTGTTATTATAATGAGAACCTCTTCTTTGTACAGTGTACAAGTCCCCGGAGTATGAGTCCCTTGGCTTTGAGCTAACTGTGGAGAGATTAGTTTCTATTGGCTACCCTCAGGAACTGCTCAGCTTTGCTTATGATTCTGCATTCCCTACCAGGTAATTTTTCAAGATTTTTTTGGATTAAAATCCTTCCCTCTATCCCCCAAATTAATAATTCCAAATGTATCTCTGACCATGCCCACCCTCAAAGAAAAGAACCAAAAAAGATTCTTTGGTTTGTTTCTGGTTGTTTTTTTGGTTGATGTTGATTGTAAAATTACCATGGACTTTTCACGTATACCGTATCTTTTCTCTTCTTGAATTGAGCTTAGTTATTGTTACTGAAGATCTATTTATGGGAAAGAAGAAAGATGATTAAAACTGATGGGCAGTAATCACAGATACTCCTACCTTTTGCTCTTGGAGAGCAGTTACCTGCTTTACTAATACACTTCACTTGGTCATCAGGAGCCCTCTTGGCAGTTTGCATTTTTGGATTTGATAGGGAAGATTTAAGAGTAAGAAAATGGTATTTGAGATGCCATCATTATATGTCCCATATATAGCATCTATTAGAGGAAAATATAAGCCAGCTCATTTGTCCAAGGAAATTAAAAGACTCTTTTAGAATGGAACCACTGTATTAAGAGGAATTATAGTTCATACCTTGTTTAAGCTCTTACTCCTTACAGAAAATAGTTGTGATTATTTAGACAGAGTAAATACTTTTTATTTGCTCTGGGTTTAGTTTTTAAGATTTTATTCACTCCAGCCTCCAGGATTATATTGTTTGGGGATATGCTTGAGTTGTCATAAAGCTTGAATAAGATGGCACTGGTTTATCATGACTAAGTAATAATACTACATAAGATTGTTGCCTGTATTATTTTTATATTACTGTTGATGTCTTCATTTTCACATAGGGGACTTGTTTTTGATACACTATATGGAAATCTTTTGAAAGTTGATGCCTATGGAAACCTTTTGGTCTGTGCACATGGATTTAACTTCATAAGAGGGTGAGTACATAGAACCTTTAGCCTCTTTCTAGTGTTTCTATAGTGAAACAATATGAAGATCACCTGTCTCCCCAGATGTAATATACTTTCCTGTTCCCTCATCATTAAAGAGCAATTCTTTGCATAAGGATACTTAATAATTATTTATCAGGCAGTTAGGACCCAAACTGACTTATAAATATAGTTAGCATTTGTATTTTGTGTAAATTAAGTGGTTTCTAATTATACAGCATCCAACAAAGCTAATCTTGAAACTTGCCCAAAAAGAACTGTAGTAGCTTTGACTTATTTGAAATTCTAAGATTTTTATTTTCTCCTTTTTAATACAGTTCTCAGGTAGCTGCTCAGAAGAGGTATGTATATAAAAGTGCTTTGAAAAATTTGAAACTACAACAGTGTAAATGCTAAGATTTTTAATAGCTAACATATTATTTTTTAATCTAATGAATAGCTTCAGATATTTGGTCATGTGATTAAAATTTTTAAAAACATGGGTTAAAAAATGAATAAGGGAGATAATATTTAAAACAAGTAAGAGTAAGCTTTATTTTAATAATCAGAATATTTCCACTATTCTCACTAATTTGGACTTTCCACCCTAGTAAACAGCAGATAAAATTTAGTGTCTACTGCTTTGGTGAAACATCCCAATTTTTTCTTTAAAAATCACAATACCACAATTTGATACTTTGTCGTCGTGGCTTTACAGTTGTACATTTTCTCCACTAGTCACTACCTAATTTACTACTGACACTGCATTAGGGATGGAGCAACTCTTTTTTTTTTTTTTCTTAAAGATTTTATTTATTTATTTGACAGAGAGAGAGACACAGCGAGAGAGGGAACACAAGCAGGGGGACTGGGAGAGGGAGCAGCAGGCTTCCCGCGGAGCAGGATGCGGGACTCGATCCCAGGACCCTGGGTTCATGACCTGAGCCGAAGGCAGATGCTTAACGACTGAGCCACCCAGGAGCCCCAGGGACGGAGCAACTCTTAAAACCAAAATAGATTATGTGTCAGTCTCTCATAACTCTTCTATATGTTATTCTCAAAGGCAAAGTAGTGAAAACCACATGGTCCACATTGAAACTTTTAAAGAGACAGTATCTTTTTGGTAAATACTTTTTGTGATAAGCACAAACTAACTGTACCAGAGTATCCTTTAAATCTGAGGTCACAGCAATGCCCTATTTGGAAGTGAAGCATCTGATATAAGACTTTCCAGCTTGAAGATTTCCAAGTATACATAGAACAGTGTGAAGTAAATACCCCATCTTGACACATCTTGACACATCTGGGCAGGCCTGTGATTATATCTGCCTTTCTTTCACTGTTCCTCTCATGAGGGAGGGGTTTGTTCAAGATTCATGAATATCAGGAGACAGGATTAGAATGTAAAGCTATTGCAAATAATGCTAGCAACCTAAGCTATTTTATATGTGGATATTGTACCATAACTCAAAATTCCAATGAAGATAAACCGAGGTTCTATTTATTAATGTCTGAAAAGGGGTTTTTGTGTTATGGGGAAGGGGTAGTTCTAGAAGAAAAGGAAGGGAAGTTCTATAAATTAGTACTGCAATTAGATTTACTAACTCAGGATCCACAGACCTTCTTTCTTTCCTCAAATAAACCAATAAAGTTTCCAAATAGCTCCTTTGGAAGTACATTTAGTAGTGTTTAAAAAATAAGCCATTTACGGGTAATGCAGAATCATTCAGACAACACACTTTTTTTTTTTTAAGATTTTATTTATTTAGGGTGCCTGGGTGGCTCAGTTGGTTAAGAGTCAAAAGGAAAAGCCTGTGGAAAACGAGAGATTGAGGATGGAGGGAGAGGGAAAGTGAGCTATTGAAGCAGTACTGGTGGACAAGGCTGGAAGGGAGGTTAGGGCCACATCAGGCATAACCTTACGTGCCTTGCCAGTGAGTTGGGGCCTCTTTTTTGGACAATGGCAAAGACCTTTAAAGTTTTAGAGTAGGATAATATTGAGATCAAATCTTTATTCTGCAAGTCACAGAAAGTTAGCAGTATTCTGTACTGTTACTGTTTTCCTCCCAACTTCCAAGTCTAGCATTCCTTCCTTCTTAATTTTTATTTTAAATAAATGCTAGCCTGATTTGACCTTTTTTTTCAGATTTTATTTATTTATTTGACAGAGAGACACAGTGAGAGAGGGAACACAAGCAGGGGGAGTAGGAGAGGGAGAAGCAGACTCCTGCTGAGCAAGGAGCCCGATGCAGAGCTCAGTCCCAGGACCCCAAGATCATGACCTGAGCTGAAGGCAGACGCCCAACGACTGAGCTACCCAGGCGCCCCTAGCCTTATTTGGCTCTTAATTTAAACAAAATGTCATTGCTAACTAAATTTGTAAGTCAGTTTGGTTCTAATTGCCTAATAACTGTTAACTATCCTTATGTAAAAGAATTACTCTTTAACAATGAGGGAATAGGAAAGTCTATCTAAGGAGACAGTGTCATCTTACTAAACCTGACTGAGGAAAGCACATCATTACTATTCCCTTCCACCTTAATCTTCATTACAGAAAACCTTAGAAGGCTAGAAAATGAGATATTCTACGTAGTTATTCCTTATTGGGAACTCTTATTTCAGAAGGTGACTAAGACCAGGAGCTAATATGATTTTCTATTCCTAACTAGAGTCTATGCCATTGGTAGTTAACAGACCCAAGTAGGAATTTACCCAGATTACTCTGATATGAATTTTAAATTTGATGTCCTTTAGAGTACTTAATCTCTGTATATTCATTGTGAGAACTGTGCATTTTTAAAATATTTTATTTTTAAGCACGCTCTACACCCAGTGTGGGGCTCAAACTCACAACCCCAAGATCCAGAGTCACACGCTCCACCTATTAAACCAGCCAGGCGCCCTGAGAATTGTGCCTTTTTATATTTTAGTTTTTCTTCTTTTGGGTTTCTCTGTACTATTTTTATTAATTCTATCCCCTTCCTCTTCTTGGAGTGTTTCATTTCACTCTCCAGGGTTCTTGGGCATCTCTAACAACTTTTATCTGTTTTGCTGGTTTTCCTTTTAACCCTAAATGTCCTCCATGGGTCTGTTCTGTCTTCTTTTTTTTCCTCTGAACTGCAAGTGGCCTCATCTACTGTAACAGTCTTCATGACTTCATCTGTTACCTGTGTGTAGATGACCCCAGTTCTCTCTGAAGTCTGAATCTCTGTTTTAAGTTCTTGACCTTTATTACTAATTGCCTATAAAAATCTGTTTACTTTGAACTTAATGTATCCAAAATAGAATTCCTCTTAGATCTACGTCTTATCCAGTTTTCATATTGCTATTAAGGGTACCACCACCCTCTCAGGGACACCTTCATGTGAGCATCATCATCTTTGACTCTCATGTCCCTCATCTGCCACAGCCAGTCAGTTGCCTGGTCTTGGCCTTGGCAGTCTCTCATGATTAACGCTTCCCTTTAATTTCCTGTGCCACCACTCTAGGACAGACCCTACCTGCTCTCATCTGGAAGACTACAGTAACCACTTAACTGATTTCCCAGTCCTTTGTGTCAGTTAGCTTTTACTGCATAATAAATTACTTCAAAACTTAGTGGCTTAAAACAGTGACCATTTTATTTAGCTCCAAATTCTGAGAGTCATCTGGGCAGTTCTGGGGTTGTTCTGCTGGTCTGGCATGGCCTCACTCACATGTTTGGCATTTGGCAGCCTGTGGCTGGCCTCATTTCTGTATGTAGTCTTTTATCTTCCAGCAGGTTATGTCACTCATTCACTCAGTAGTCTCAGAGGTGCAGTGCAGCAAGAGTAGGCAAGCCCCAATATGCAAGTGTTTTCCAAGCCTCTGCTTGGATACCTAGTTGCTGCTACTCAAGCCTGTATTTGAGGATGGAGAAATAGACTGAGCCTCTTAATCAGAGGAAATACAAAGTCACACATTACAATGCATAGGGAGAATTTGTAGCCATTTTTGCAACATAATCACATTTCTTTCTTCTTTTTATCCTAAAACTGTTACTAGTTGCATATTTTTATAATTCAGCTCTGATGGTTTTATCCCTTTGCTTAAAAACCGTCAGTGGCAAAAACCAACCAAACACAAACAAAAAAATCCAAAAAAACCCCGTTGCCCCTGAATGAAAAATAACAATAGCACGATCTGCCTCAATTCATCTTTCTAGCTTTATTTTCGTCTGCTCCCCTCACTCTTCTCCAGTTGGACTAGTATTTGAATTGGTCTACCGAGCCTTTAAGGACCAGCTCCTATGCCCCCTTTTTCATGAATCCTTGCTAGATTTCCCTTTCCTCACTCCCACATTCATTTTTTTTCTACCCCTTTAGTTGAAATGGTCCCCTCTTCCTCCATTTTCTCATAGCTCTCTGCACCTCTCTTTAGGCAGTTGTGATTTTTTTTTAACCTGGTGATAATTGTTTGTGTATGTGACTTACCTCCCTTACCAGACTGAGAACTTTTTAAGGGCTGGAACCTGAGCTTGTTTATCTTCGTAGCTACTCATGTGTAATATTTAGAACCCTTCCTTGAATGTAGCCACCAACATATTTGAATGAATTTTTAAATGATGAAATTTCTGATAGCTATTACAATGTTCATTTCTTGAATATCAGTTAATTTAAAGTTTTTTCTTTCAGACCAGAAACTAGAGAGCAGTATCCAAATAAATTTATTCAACGAGATGACACTGAAAGATTTTACATTCTGAACACACTATTCAATCTACCAGGTAGACTCATTCTGTGCTTATTTATTACGGATGCTTTCCCTTCTTTTCATGATCATTTATCTTTGGCTCAAGGGAGATAATGAAATAAGTTTAATTATCTCACTTACAGCTTATGAATATCTATTCTTCATTTTTCAGAGACCTACCTGTTGGCCTGCCTTGTAGATTTTTTTACTAATTGTCCTAGATATACCAGGTATGTATATGGTACAATTTTCTTTTTCCGATTGATTTTTTAAAATTAATGTACAGGGTTTTAGAGAACTGGCCATTGTAGGTCTTTTCTGCTTTTCTGAAGTGAATTTAGTGCTAGTGAGAGATGCCACATTGCCAGCCCGAGAGATGGGACAGCACCAGCAGCTCCATGCAGGCTCTCACCTCCCACTCTCCTTGCCAGTGTGCTGCAGCCATGTTTGGAAGGGACCACTTCTGATTGGCTTCTCCTGGGAATGAAGACGGCCAGCAGAGGTGCTGATTGTGACAACTGAGTGGGAGGTTTGTGTGATGATTATCTGTCCAAGCAGAATTACACTGAAACCCCCAACTCATTTCACAGCAGCTGCCCAGGAGCCATTCAGGTGTGGAAGTTTAGTTTTACTCCCAGGCCCAGCGAGATTTGATTGAGGAGTAAATATGGTTTATCCTCCCTGAAGTAAAATTGTGTTTAAGTCTTGAACAAGTTATCCTCTCCTTTTTTAGGGGGAATTGCATAACCACTGCTGGAAGTTCAGCCATGTGTGTCAGAGTTTGCTAATTTCTTATCCTCTCTAGGCCTTATCTACTTCAAGGCACTAAATCTGGTGGAGCACCAAGTCACTAAGCTAAATAGAAAACAGGCCAAACCTTTGTACCTAGAGACAACGTCAGAAAAGTCAGGATGAAGAGAACCTAAATTACCAATTTTAAGTTTTAAATGTTTCTTTGATGGGAACCTGTTTCTTAAAAGTGATAAATAAAAGAACATGATATTTTTGGAACTGACCTTTTAGCTTCCACTTCAGTATATTATTCTATCACTTTATATTTGTTCACAATTACTATATTCCATTGAACACTATAATTGTCCGGTGGTCAAAATGGATTTTCACTAGGGAGTAATTATTTTCCTAATTAGCCACAGTGTTTATCCATGTGATAATGGAATCTTTGGGTCCTCGGGGCAGTGTTTGATGTTCATTTTATTTACCCTCTTTTGGATTCCCTGTCATGTTCTTTTCATCTTTGTATAGCTGTGAAACAGGATTTAAAGATGGGGACCTCTTCATGTCTTACCGAAGTATGTTCCAGGATGTAAGAGATGCTGTCGACTGGGTTCATTACAAGGTACCTAGGAGCCTCTGCTTCACCTATTCACTCTGTGGCATGTGTTTTATGGTCTGACGTTTACTTTTCAAGTGCAAATAGAGCAGAACTTTTCCTCTATTTAAAAAAATAAAATAAAAAATGGATTTGCCCCCTAGTGACAGCTCTCTAAAATATTTGTGTTCCTGTCTTTGGCTGTCCTGCTTTCAGAAGTAGTGCTGATCTTTCCTTAGTGATAGTGCTTGGCTTCTAGCTTTTATTTCAGTTTATATTTCCCAAACTTAGAAGAGATTTTAGTGTTAAGATTATACTTAACCCTACTCTTTGAGGATGATTATGGGCTGTCTGTTTTTTTCCAAATACCTTCTGCTTGACTAATAACACTAACTAGTTAATATTACATTTACTATAAACTTACTGAATAAAATATGAAATTCCTTTTGGTTTCTAGTTTAAAATAAAAATAGTTTTATATTTTAAATACATTTTGGAGGCAGAGTCGCAGCAAATCTCATCTGCTGCTTTATCATGGCCCTCTCTAGTTTATCTACTTTTCCATTTTGGTAAATACTTAAATGCATTTGGGTTGATAGTAGACATAATTTTTCTTATAAACTGTTAAAAAACTGATTTTGTTCTTTTTTTTTTTCTTCCTCTAGGGCTCCCTTAAGGAAAAGACAGTTGAAAATCTTGAGAAATATGTAGTCAAAGATGTAAGTAAGAAAGGGGAAAATAGGTTTGCAAATCATGGAAATGAATAACAAGCCTATTTATAATGAAATGGACAAGGACAATGGACTTTGTGTTGGTATATGTCAAATATAATCACCAGGAATTTTCAGCCAGAACTTAGGTCTTGGTACAGTTTTTCCTGTTTGTTCATAGGCAAGAATATCCAGTATTTCATTTGTCCTTTTAGCTCTAATGATAATAGCAGCTAGAGTAGTTACTGTGTGCACATCACTAAGTGATTATATGCCATTTTATCTCCATAGAACCCTGAGGGTAGGTATTGTTACCTCTGTTTTATAGGTAAAGAAACTGAGGAACAGAGGTTACATAACTTGCCCAAGTTTATACAGTTAGTAAGGGGTAAGGCCATAGGTCACACCTGAATGTGATCCAAATCATAACCAGAGCACTAGATAATCTAAAAAATGTACATATATGTGACGATTATTTAAATTAAATCAACAGGGAATAATGAGGAAAGCTTTAAAATTCCTTGAAGGATTTTTAAAATCTGTAGTTTAGTTAATAGAATTTAATTTAGAATAGAATTAATAGAATTTAATAGTTTAGTTAATAGAATTGTACCAATGTTAATTTCTTAGTTTTGATCATTGTACTATGGTTATGTAAGATCTGATTAAGGGAAGCTAGATGAATATATTGAACGTACTATTTCCCCGACTTTTCTGTAAGTCTGGAATTATTTTATTTCTGAAGATTTTATTTATTTGTTTATTTCTATGTGGGAGTGAGTGAGTGTGCCCACAAGCTGGGGGAGGAGCAGAGGAGGTGAGAGAGGGTGAGAGAGTCTCGAGCAGACTCTGTGCTGAGCACGGAGCCCTATGTGGGGCTCGATCCTACAACCCTGAGATCACAACCTGAGCTGAAACCAAGAGTCAGCCGCTTAACCAACTCAGCCACCCAGGCGCCTCATGTCTGGAATTATTTTATTTTATAGTTTTTAAAATATTTTACTTATTTATTTGTCAGAGAGAGCACAAGCAGGGGGAGTGGCAGGCAGGGGGAGAAACAGGCTCCCCGTTGAGCAGGGAGCCCGATGCAGGGCTCCATCCCAGGCCCCTGGGATCATGACCTGAGCCAAAGGCAGAGATGCTTAAGCGACTGAGCCACCCAAGCGTCCCTGGAATTATTTTAAAATTAAAAAGGAAACATACACAGCTCCAAGATTAGATACTTCTTCCTTTTCTCACAGAGTAAGAACAGAATGCAATATTTCTTCGAAGTATTTTGGTACAGATTTCTTAGTTTTCAGTCTTTGTACCTCCTGTTTCCCCTCTACTCCCACTTCCACTCTTGTTGTTTCAAGAGAGAACACTGAGGGGTTCAGGAGAGGTCCAGGAGAATTTGAGTGAAGGAACCTATTTACTGTGAGAGAAGGAAAAGCTGCTTTTCTTTCTGGTCACGTCAGGAGTTAGAATTTCCTCAGGTATCTGCAGATGGGTCTGGGCATTTCTAGGTTGCATCCTGCACGTGGCATTTCATTCTGCAAGGTGTTTTATAAAAGTATACTTGGTGAAGCCATATCTTATACTCTCCATGTAGAGTATTTTGCTGGTGATGTTTAAAATCAGCTCCTTGGGGCACATGGGTGGCTCAGTGCTTAAGTGTCTGCCTTCGGCTCAGGTCATGATCCCGGAGTCCTGGGGTCAAGCCCCATGTCGGGCTCCCTGCTCCACGGGAAGCCTGCTTCTCCTTCTTCCACTGCCCCTGCTTGTGTTCCTGCTCTCGCCATCTCTCTCTGTGAAATAAATAAATAAAATCTTTTAAAAAAAGTAAAATCAGCTCCTCCTGGGGCGCCTGGGTGGCTCAGTCAGTTAAGTGGCTGACTCTTGATTTTGGCTCAGGTCATGATCTCAGGGTTGTGGGATGGAGCTCGGAGGAGTCTACTTGTCCCTCTCCCTCTGCTCCTGCTCGTGCATGCGATTGTGCATGTGTTCTAACATAAATAAAATATTTAAAATCAGCTTTTCCTGACCCTTTACATACCTCATTCATATACTTTGAGATTACAAAGTAATTTAAACACTTTCCTGAGGCAGACATGAGGAAGGTAGAGATGTTATTTATTTATTTGGTAATCTCTACACACAATGTGGGACTCGGACTCACAACCCTGAGATCAAGAGTCGCATGCTCCACTGACTGAGCCAGCCAGGTGCCCCGAGGTGTTTTTAATAAGCATATTTAATAAGCATATGTGTATAATTTTATAAATAAACCTATACATTATATATACCATGTACACTACATATATTAATACTTAATTCATGTATAGTGATAATGTAGCCTTTTAAATGTAAAATTCTGAAACCAACCAACCCTTAAAGGGCATCCCCTATTCTTATTCCAGTGGACAAAAGTCCAAGTGTAAGTGAGTATGTATTTGTGTTTTAGTGTTTCACTCATCATCATATTATATTGCAGGGAAAACTGCCTTTGCTTCTGAGCCGAATGAAGGAAGTAGGGAAAGTGTTCCTTGCCACCAACAGTGACTATAAATATACAGATGTAAGTGCTTAATATTCCTATTTGTCTATACAGAGGAGTAATTTTGGCCTAAAGAACTGTGAACATATTGAGGACAGTAGTTTGTTAAGTGAGGGTAGTTTTTTGCTATTTCATTTTGAGAGCAGAGTGAAAAAATATAGCATAAGGGCTACCTCAGAGTGGTTCTCAAATTTTTCTCAATATTTCATTTGACTATTTTCCCTGATTACAGTTGGCTACTTGAAGGTTTTAATTTGGAGGTTATTTAAAACATTTGTGCTGATTAAAATGGCTTCTGCATCTCTCTGGTGCATCATTTATATAAACTTGAGAAGTCACACATTTATTTATTATAAATGCCCTCCCTGCTGTTGGGAGCCAGACAGCAATAGATGGTGCAAGGATGTTTTGACTCTTAGCCATCAAAATTTCCTACCTTATAACTTAAAAATTTTTTTTTTTGCCATGGTTAAAGCATGTAGAAAAGCCGATTTAACTCCTTGGCCTCCTCTTACTTTTGCTAAGACAGTTACAGATTTATAGTACTAGCAAGCAGCTCAGTGCTGCCCAGTTCTCTTTATGTAAAATCTTGATTTAGAAATGTGATCTGGAGTAAGCAGTCTTACAAAGCCAACAAATCTAATGGTTCATTGGCTTGGTTAATGTAGGAACAATAGTTAGGAGGCCAAGGTATATTATTCCCATGTGAGTCATTAGTTTTCTCGATGCCCTTACCTCAGATACCATTCCAAATGTATATGTTCCAGTCCTCTAGGAGAGTTGGGTAAGGGTATATGGATGACGTGTACAAAAATATGTCCCAGAAGAAGCCTGTGTCCTACTGAGAATGTCAGCTTTTGTTTGTTTGATGAAGCATTAATTTCTGGCTTCAGCTGTTATTTCATAAACTTAGAGGAAACATGAATGTGATGAATCCTATGTTGAAAAAGACGTGTGTTACGAAAAACTTCGGTTTTTTTGTTTTGTTTTGTTTTTAGGTGCTATATATCTTTTGCAAAAGTAGTATATGGACCTTATGTTGGATTTTTTTTTTTTCCAGAAAATTATGACTTACCTGTTTGATTTCCCGCATGGCCCCAAGGTACTATATATAACTTAATAGACCACTGCTTTTAGTAATAATGAATGCATTTACTCATTCTGGAATATTGAAAGTTAAGGGAATTGTCAGAACTCATCTAGAAATCTTCATTAACATTAGAAGTAATGCAGGAGCTAGTATAGTATAACATTGTCAGAGTTTTGAAAACTAAGTAGAAATAAAAGGGAGATATTCATGCTATTTAGTGGGGTGGGATCAGAATAATATTACATAGAATTGTTAAGTTTGTGTGGCAAAGATAGGAATTTTCAGGTTGAGGAAGATATCTGATTAAAAGAAACAGAAAATGTATATATATTCTTTTTTTTTTTTCTTTTGAGAGAGAGAGCGCACATGACCGGGGGGAGGGTCAGAGGGAGAAGCTGACTCGCTGCCGAGCAGAGAGCCCGATGCGGGACTTGATCCAGGGACTCCAGGATCATGACCTGAGCCGAAGGCAGTCGCTTAACCACCTGAGCCACCCAGGCGCCCTGTATATATGTATATATATATATATTCTTGACAACATCTGGATATTGCTCTTAGTTATTGCTGAGTTCTGTGCCAAGAGAACAGTTAGCTTTGATATTTAGAGAAGTCTTCATTCCTGCAATAGGACTACACTTAGATTTAAGGAATACTCATTGCAACTTAGTCACATACTTGTGGGATTTTAGTACTAGGCTTGAGTAAATATCAGTAAATCTGTTTTGAGATCGCTCAGAAGCACAGTATGCATTGCCCTTCAGCTTATCTTAAAAGTTTAATAGCATGGTTCCATTTCAGGATGGAAATAATGTTAATGGGCATAGCTTCTAGGTTAGTGCTGTGATAAGCCTGCAATATGAGCCAAAGGCTAATGTGAACCTAGAGCCATTATTCTGAGAACATAACCAGTAAAATTTGCTAGTAATAGTTCCATGCTAAGTTTGTATACTTCAGTTCTAATGCTGATCTGCCTCTTTCTTAATCTGTCTCTTGAGTATTGATTTGCATCTCTCCGGGCCCCTTTGTGCCTCTGTTAACCCGTTTCAGAGTGTGAGCACACCTTCCTTCATATTGTTAAGTTGCTGTGAAATAATTGATAAAATGATTTAAAATGTGTTAATTTATGTTTTTACCTTGGCTGCTTCCAAAAGAATGTGGCTTATAATAAAACACGTTTTTAACAAAATAGTGGGATCTTCTGGATATACTTAATATGTCTACATTCCTTGTATCTGAGTGAGATTAAATATTAGTGCCTCAAGGTTAGGAGTGATGTTTTGGCTTTTGCTCTTTCTCATCTTCATCAGCCTGGGAGTTCCCATCGACCATGGCAATCCTACTTTGACCTGATCTTGGTGGATGCACGGAAGCCACTCTTCTTTGGAGAAGGCACAGTACTACGTCAGGTGGATACTGTAAGTCGAGAGGATGAGCTGTCTGCTAGCCCATGTCCTTCGTATTTCTCCTTTCCCTACTCTTATTCTTCCTAAGGAAACAGGTATTTTTAACTTATTAGCCATACCTTTCTTTTGAATTTAATCTAAGTTTTAAACCTATTTGTTGAGATAGCCAAATAAATCCAAAAGAATATAATTCAAAAGTGCTGTTCATTTAGCTGCCTATCCAAATCGCATCTTGGGTGGCAATTGTGATTGAACAATAAATTATTACAAAGTCCATCTTCTCTCCTCACAGAAGACTGGCAAGCTGAAAATTGGTACCTACACAGGCCCCTTACAGCATGGCATCGTCTACTCAGGAGGTGAGTCGCAGATTTCCATTTAGTTTAAGTCTTTGTTCAGACTTGTGAAAGCTTTGGTGTCCTCCTGGCATAGTGCCACCCAAACTCTTTAGTATTCTGAAGATATTGTCCACTGGAGGTAAATGCTTCAGTCACCTACTAATGCAATAGGAGTCAGGAGAATGGGTTTGAGAAGTTGTTAGTATGACCTAATTTTGTGGGTTGTTTTTTTTTTTAAAGATTTATTTGAGAGAGCGAGCATGTGCGTGCAGGGGCTGGGGCAGAGGGAGCAGCAGATTCCCCCCTCAGCAGGGAGCCTGACGCGGGGCTCGATCCCAGGACCCTGAGATCATGACCTGAGCCAAAGGCAGATGCTTAACCGGCTGAGCCACCCAGGCGCCCCGACTTAATGAATCTTTGATTTTCCTAAAAGGATCTGTTTTTCCTCATCCTTTTACCTTTTTGAGGAGGTTCTCAAAGGGATCCTCAGGGAGCCCTTATGGACAAGATATGCAGATTTTGTTGCAGTGAGAAACAATTGAACAAAGCCACATTGTCAGATCTCTGATGAGACATGGCGGTGGTACTTTTGGAGGGTTATATTCACTAAAGCTGAGACATGTGGTTTTTGTTGGTAATCAAGAACCCTGGTTTGCACAGTGGAACTGAAGGCCTTGCCTTAGAGGCAATGAAAGGAATGATGAAAGAAAAACAGTGGTGGGTCTTTAAGAAAGGTGAGACCTTTTCCTAGTCTGTTCCTTGCATAAGAATAAAATTAGAACGGTATTTAATGGTTATGGTACCTAGAATGCTGGTTTTTAACGTGGAGACATTTTTGTTTTCCCATTGTTCATTCCATCATTTCAGGTTCATCAGATACAATCTGTGATCTGTTGGGAGCCAAGGGCAAGGACATTTTGTATATTGGAGATCACATTTTTGGAGACATTTTAAAATCAAAGAAACGGCAAGGGTGGCGAACTTTCCTGGTGATTCCTGAGCTTGCACAGGAGCTGCATGTCTGGACTGATAAGAGTGGTAAGGAGCCATTACTCTTACTTTATATCCTACGGGCCAGCTGTGAACTCATTACTTTGTGTGTGGGGAGAAAGGGACAGAGGTAGTCCCGAGATATTTGGATACTTCCCTCTAGCCAGGTATACGGTACAGAACTCCAGAATTTGAGGAAATAGGGGAGGTTATCTTGTTCAGGCTTCTTGAATTCCTTCCCAGTTAAGCACAGAATGTTGCTATCCTGAGTTATATTACTGTAGCAACTAACCTGTGAATTCCACTTTCCTCTGTAGTCCCATATTTTCCAACCACACCTACTAGTTCCAGTCTCTCCGCCATGAGCCTGTATCTGTGATTTGGGGGCATTGATGGCTCTGAGTGGTAATGTCTTTTTTTTTTTTTTTTTTCTTTTCCTGCTCTTCTGAGAATGAGGCCAAATTGTATTCTCTGAACTGTATGCTGAATTGACCTGTAGATCTAGTTATGTAAAGATGTTTGACATGTAGTTCTCCAGCTAGGCCTTGCTAGCATCACCCACAGCTTGGGGAAAGGTATTGCCTCAGCTGCTTACCCCAGCTCTACTACTTAATATCTTCATGCCCTTCGAAGTTACTGGGACACCCTGTGCTTTAGTTTCCTCAAATGTGAAAATGAGGATAATACCTACTTCACTGAGACTTAACTGGGGTGTAATGTGTGTATAAAGAAGATACAAGTAACAGCCTTTCTCATCTGAGCCACAGAACAGAGAAATTGATTTGCATGATTTTCAGTTCTCCCAAAAAAGATAAAGAAAATTTGTCATATACAGTAGATCCATTAGGGCTTCATTCTCTTTGGGGAAGGCAGATTGAGAAGGACTGGAACACCTCGAAAGCATGCAACAGATACTGGCTGTTGCTTGTCCTTAGTGGGACTTTCTGGCTAGCTTTTCATCCCCATTTTCAACTTTCCACCTAGGAAATTCTGTAGATGTAGTTGATTTGGCTCTATTGCCTGGACTTGTGACCCTGGACACCTCACCTCCTCCTCCTTCTTGGATCTGAAAATGGAACTGGTAACAGTTGTTTGCTGACACACCTGACACGGGATGCGAATTAGCGCTTTGTAAGCTCAGAGTCAGCATCCTTTTGGAAAGGAGAGTTGTAGCCAGCGGTGTTGAACTAGCAGGACAGGCAGTTAAAGAAGAAACCAGGGCAGGAGTGGGTTTTCCTGAAGCAGAAGGAAGTCATTTTGTACACTCACCTGTAGCTTTACTTTTTGGTCCTATCAGCAGCCTCTTAATTGAGTTCGGGCAAGCAATTAAAAGCTGAATGCTTTTCATTTAAAACACTTTTCTTTTCCCTTCAAACTTTAGCACTTTTTGAAGAGCTTCAGAGCTTGGATATTTTCTTGGCTGAACTCTACAAGTAAGTTTCTGCATCCTCCAAAAAAAAAAAGTTTTCCCTAACAACCCTCTGCCTCTTCGGGAATCACCTATGTTGGGGAGACGTCTTTTCTGGAGATTTTCAGTGGAGTTTTCTTTGTCTTCAGGCATCTTGACAGCAGCAGCAATGAGCGCCCAGACATTAGCTCCATCCAGAGACGCATCAAGGTACCCAAGTGGGATTGGGGAGGAAACTTGGAAGATCAAGTTTTGCTTTTTATATTTCTTCTAGTACATAGGGCTTGGCACATAGCCAGCACTCAGTGTTAGAATTCAGTCTCTCGTCTGTTTTAGAAAGTGACTCATGACATGGACATGTGCTACGGGATGATGGGAAGCTTGTTTCGCAGCGGCTCCCGGCAGACCCTGTTTGCCAGTCAGGTGATGCGGTATGCCGATCTCTATGCAGCATCTTTCATCAACCTGCTCTACTATCCCTTCAGCTACCTCTTTAGAGCTGCCCACGTCTTGGTGAGTTAATAGTCTTAGGCTAGTAGTTACAATTAAGATATACTCTTAGTGCTCAAATCTGCAACCAGGTTTGTGGGTGGCACAGGGGATGTTTTCAGATTTTGTCAGGGAGAGCACAAGCAGGGGGAGCAGCAGGACCCCGGGATCATGACCTGAGCCGAAGGCAGATGCTTCACCGACTGGGCCACCCAGGCGTTCCTGGGTTTGTCATTTCTACTGTGCAAAAGCCCATGAGCTGGTTACATGGTTGCACAAAAGGGATCTCTCAGAAAGTAGGATCAAGATTGAATGTTACAGGGTATAATTTTACTCTGAAATGTATCGTATTAAAAGTTTGAATAGTGAAGACTTTCCTCTTTTGTTAGCGTTTATATAAAAACCGTATTTTTCTTACTTAGTAGTGCTGATGTATATACTGATCTATAGTTCAGGACTTTTTTTTTTGGTGTGAAGCATCTTTCTCCCTCATCTTTTCTAGTTTCCAGCTGTAATGATCTGGACAGTTTTAAGGGTTGAAGAAGAGAGGAAAAAGATAGGCAGCTTTAGGTAGTTCTAGGAAGACACTTTAGTATCTGAATTGGGTGGGCCTCTGCACAGCCACCTAACAAGCGGGAGAAGGGGTTAGGATTTAGGAAACTGTTTTTCTGAACCTCTTTGTTCTAGATGCCTCATGAATCAACAGTGGAACATACACATGTAGATATCAACGAGATGGAGTCCCCTCTTGCCACCCGGAACCGCACCTCAGTTGATTTCAAAGATACCGACTACAAGCGGCACCAGTTGACCCGGTCGATTAGTGAGATTAAACCCCCCAACCTCTTCCCACTGGCCCCCCAGGAAATTACACACTGCCATGATGAAGATGATGATGAAGAGGAGGAAGAGGAAGAAGAATAAGGAGGAAAACCAAAACTGAGCACCCATTAAACAAGCCTGGCAGGACTCAGAGGAGCAAAGGATGGGTTCTAGCGGTGGGTGGGGGAGCTCCAGCAAAGGTACATCTGGAAAGTTTCTGAAGACTTTAAAATATTGTAAGTTTTGTTTGCACTCTTTGCAGATGGTTCAAATTGTAGTAGAGTCTGTACTGAAAGAAAGTAAGGGTAAAGCTGGGCTGAACGGCATGCAGATGGCTCCGTCGTGGCTTGTGACACTGTTTCCTTGTCTTGTTTCATTCTCAGTATGTATTGGATACACCCCGGGTGGGGCAGAGTCCCAGAGTGGAGCAAGGGTGATGGGAAGAGGTGATCCAAAAATGTTACGTTACAAATTGTGCTCTTACTCCAAAATCCATCCTGAAATTTTCAGTGCATTACACATTATTGTATATCAGTGGAGAAATATATTGCTTCCATTATCAAATGTAGTCTTCTGTTAAGGTCAAGGTTCCTTTTATAAGCTCTGAAGTGTCCTGTGGGCAGACTGGGGGCTTCAGCGGCCTTGCACAAGTATTTGGTTTGCTATAGGGCTGGTCTGGAATGCACTGCAGTGATTCTGTTCTGAGGTACAAGTCTTCATCTCTTCTTACATTTTTTTGATAGCAGAAATGTTTCTTATCAGAAACAATTTTTTTTCTCATCTGGGATCAATCTATAGAAAGAGGGCAAAGGAGCAAGCCCCGTGAAAAGGAGGAATCTCCTTCTTCCATTAGAGCATAACTGAGTGAATTCCTTAGTGTGGGCCAGTGTGGCTCATGCTATCCAGAGTTCCAGCCTTCTCTAACCTCTAGGGTGGACGGCTGTAGTTCAAAGTCAAACTTTAGAGGATGGGAAGAGGGCCCTGTAAGTCAGAACCTTATTAGAACTCTAGGTACAATCAATGGGAGTAAATTCTGAATCCCAAGAGAAATCACTTCTTGTTGTTTTGAACAAGAATGGATCATTACTGCGTACTTGAGGCTATTAGACGGCCTCAGTGCAGAATGGCCTGCGGTAGTTCCAGTGGTAGTGGAGACTGGTACTTGACCCTCCCTCCGTACCTTCCTTCCGTTCTGCCTACTGGTGAACATGGAGGGTAGATTAGCTGCTCTAGAATTCAATAAAGTGTAATATTTCTAATCCTGACTCTGACCCCTTCCTGTAGCCTAACTGTAATTAACTGTTGGTCTTCAGGTGGGTTTAAGTTTGGCTAGTGACATCAGTTTGACATTCTCTTAAAGGAAATACAGTCTGGCATGACTCATGGTTCCAGTACTTAAAGAGGTCTCACAACTTTTCCATGGGACGTTTTTTGGTACAGGACTATGAGGTAAGGCTTTTTAAAAATGATTTTATAGGAAGGGAACACAGTTCAGTAACATAGCCAAGACCATATTACCTCATCACTTTCAGTATATGAGCTTTACATTAAGACTGGTATCCCTTAGGAATATATGCTACTTTAAAAGTAATCAGGTTACTGGGGCACCTGGGTGGCTCAGTCAGTTGAGTGGCTACCTCTTTCCGGCTGAGATCATGATATCCAGCTGCATGCTCAGCGGGGAGTCCACTTGAGAGTCTTTCCCTCTGCCCCTCCTCCCCACTTGCATGTGCTCCCTCAAATCCTAAAAATAAAAATAATCAGGTTACAAATATTGCAA
This sequence comes from Mirounga leonina, assembly GCF_011800145.1. Taxonomy (NCBI): domain Eukaryota; kingdom Metazoa; phylum Chordata; class Mammalia; order Carnivora; family Phocidae; genus Mirounga; species Mirounga leonina. The sequence continues at coordinate 28,561,940 of NW_023270265.1, read as the reverse complement.
ATAGCACTTAAATACTGTCCCCATTTTAGAGAGTATGTTTGTGGTCACCCCAGCTCTCACTCAAGATGGGAGATGTTGCCCAGTTTGACACAGTCTTAAATTTGCTCAAAGCCAAATAATTTTGAAGGGACTTATTACAACTATAGAGCCTAACTTCTAATAGTACATTTACATATTTTCCCTTTCAGAGCAAGGATCATCATGAACACTTCGCTTTTAATTTACCACACTTTTTTTTGTATTGTGTTATCTGCATAAGATCTTATCTTTTTAAGAGTTTCTTTTTCTCCAGATGTCTGACAGTGGATCCAAAGATCGAGGAGTAAAAAGCACACAATTGGAAGAAGAATTCCACTGCTGGTCAGAGCTTTCTTCAGGACCATCAAAATTATTTTAAAGAGCTAGGATTCCATAAGCATCTACGACCCAGAGCAGAGTGTTGCTTCTCTGCATATTATTACTGTTAGAAGAGTGTGCTAGGGAATTAGGCAGTCCAGGGGCAGATGTAGTTGAGCTTGCTAAAACATGAAAGTGAGTTTTTCTGTTGCCAACAGTTAAGGAAGCTGAACTTAATGTTTTTGTTTTCAACTGAGGCATGTTAGACTATGAGAACACAGATTTCCCAACTCTTTAAAATCTCTTCCCTGGGCATTTGAAAAGCACCAGACACCCCTTCTGGGGTGCTAGACTGAACTCCCAATCTTAGGGCATGTACAGGGTTGACAGGGACCCTGCCACACCCAGCAGCTGGTCACAGGTGCAGCAGACCCCAGCGCTGCTGGGTTCCCTTCGTAAGAGGACTTGCCCCATTCATCTCTACAAAGATGGTCAGTATATTTCGAAAAATTAAAGCCAAGAAAGTTTAGTGTTCTGTTAGACCTTCAATTTTCTCCTACCATAAGCATAGCTCTGCTGAGACCTAAAATAAGAAAGCAGCCCTTCGAGCTACCCTTTCTAAGGTGCTTTTAGAAGTGGCTCTTAATAGAACTAGAATAACTTGGAGCTACAAATCCTTTAGTCATGTTACTGGTTTTAAGCAGCTACTTTAAAAAGCCACTTGCAGTGACATGTCAGACTTAAAAGTACTTTGTTCATGTTTAGATATTTCTAAATCAGATTTATTTATTCAAGAAATATTTTGTCAACAACTTTAAAGCCCTGCAGTTTTTCCAAGGCTGCCAGAGCATTTAAAAATACTTATTCACCACAAATAGCTCAAGACAAGTAAGTGCGTATCTAAGTCTGCATTAAGGGTGGGAGCCTTGTACACATTCCCTGTTATGGAAACTATTTAACCTTTCTTTGATGGTGGGAAAAATGGTAACTATGGGCCAGCTATTGCCATACCATCAATGGCTCAATTCCTCACTTGGTTTAGAAGTTTATATCTCAATACTTAGGTTTCTCATGACATTTTTATCTTGGTGACTAGAGAATAGGGCTCGTCTCAACATTTTTTTTCTTAAATGGAACAATTTCAAATGATACACAACTTTGGGAGGCCCTTAGAATGAAATCTCTACCGTGGAGCTACCCAAGCAGCCTTAAAAACAGAAGAAAAATGACACACACACTACCAGCAAACAGCAGGGAGGCCATACCCAGCAGCCAGGAAGCAGAGCCAGGTGACTTCCAGTAAAACCCACAGCATCCCATCCTCCACCTCCACTAACGTGACCAAGCATTTCACACTGTTCTCTCACTGCTGAGTAGGTAGAAAGAGAAAGCAAGTCCTCTAGGAAAAGAATGCATTCGTTCACAGAATCAACAACGCATCTTTTTTCTGTAACCTGGCAACTCACCCATTTCCCTGTTGTCAGACAATAGCTCCATCCCAAAGCCACAGCAGTCGGACTTGTTGCAACAAAGATAGGCAATTTCAAAAATAAAATACATGCAGTATTTTAAAGTTCCTCTGAAGACCTCTAGCACAAAAAAGTCTTCCCAGTGGAACACAGCATTTTTTCTCAAGCTTGCTGACTCTGTTACTGTAAGTCTAAGTACTTTATATTTTCTAATTTAAACCAGTTTTTGGTCTGGTCTGTGTTCCTTCCTACAAACTAAGATTGCTTTGTTTCATTTTATTACTAGAAAAAAGGTGGATTAGATATTATTTCATGAATCATATTAAGCACAAATAGGTCCCCAGATGGTCTGCTCTCCCACTAAGCTCTTCCCAAAGCCATGTCTGGCCGGGGCTACAGAGAAGGCCTGCAGAGTCTGGGCCAAGATAAACCTCACCATAGGCACTGGCCCAGGCGACGAGTGCACATCCTTCCCATGGAGAACAGCAACAGGCCTTCTGAGTCTCACAAGTTCCTGAGATACTTGGAAGTATATGCCAAGCAAAACCTTTCCAACACTTAAGTAAAAAAAAAAAAAGTTTATTAAATATCCAGTCCTTTTCTGAGGGTTCTCATCTTTGACTTGTGGGTATTGGTATTTTGAAGCAAGTAACTTCATTTTTGGACCCACTGCCCTCAAGTCAATGATGTAGCAGAATTGTAGTAAGGAAGCCGGCTCAGTCTAAACATTCCCGTCCTGCGTTGGCCTACTGTTTGAGCACTTCACAATCCCGAATCTCCCAGCAGGAAAAGCACTCTGACGACGAACTCCCACAACTTCCTCCTTGTATCCTTAGGCCTTAGAGTCCTCCACCGGGGGAGACGGCATGCCACTAGAATGTCAGAGAAAGGGCCCCATAAAGCATTCCTTTGTTTTGGGATGTGACAGTATGAGCACAGATGTGAGGATCTTGAAGGGAAAATGATGAAACAGCCTTACAAAAAAACCCCAGAAAAACCAGGAGTTTATTAGCCATCTAATCTAATTCAAGTTTTTGGCTCTACTAAAGAATTATTGCTATTAATTTGCATTACTTTCCTAAAGTATAAAGTTTTCAGGATTCAACTGCAGGTTATGAAAAGGTCATTCAGTTCGTACCAGTCATTTTTTTTCTACAAGACCCTCTGGCTGGTCACACTCTGTGTCCTCAGAAGTGCTGAGTTGACAAAAAGTGCTGGGAGCACAATTTGTATGAAATAGGAACCCCAGAGCTTTTTTTCATGATAAAGCTTCGTGACAAATGGACACACGGGCACCCCATGGATACAGAGACAAAGCTTAGGAAAATCTCAAACAGCAGGAAAAATCACCTCTACTTTTCTTGGGGAATTCCCTAATTTGAACTCAGGACTCATCTAGACAAAGTGACTAAGGCAGGAAAAACAACAAAATAGCTAGCTGGGACTTGATGTGTTGGACAGAGAATTCTTTCCCTGGCCCTGCTTGTTGCTTTCTTCTCTGCTTCTAAGGAAAGCAGACAGGCTCCCAAGAAGGTAACACTTCACTGGAATATAGATCTACCCCCATTCTACTTTGAAGAAATTGGGGGTAACGACTGGGGAGGGTGGCGTGTCTCCAAGCCAGTCTCACCAGCAGTTCTTCACTGAGCTGTCTCCATCCACAGGGCAAGTGTATCATGGTTAAACCATGGTTTAACTGTGGGGAAAATAAGGGACCAGTCCCTAAGAGCACGATCCTCTGTGAATTTAAAATAGAGACAGAGTGGAGGGAAAAAGGATTCCAGAAAGACGTGATCTGGGGATAAATCACCCAGGGGCTGGGAAGCTACACCAGAAGATCTGCAGGGTCTGGTAGCACCTGAGTGATGCAGGTAAGAAGGAACCAGAAGACTCTAAAAGGCAGTGGTGATGGAAGAGGATGGGGGCCCCAACACTGGGTTATCAGGGAAGGGGGATGCCCACTGCATCCTCAAGAGCATCTGGACACGACTCACCACGCTCAGGCCCGACGTTTTTGACTTGAGAGTGAACCACCTGTGCCGCCATCACACGTTGCTCCTAAGCTTCACAGAGCAGAGGACCTCCGGAGCCGATCTCTTCAAGAGCCAGCGGAGAGCCTTGAACGAGGCCTCTGGTCTTGCCTAGGAAAAAACAGCTTGGACGTTTGCCCAGCTCAACTGTGCTGTTAGGGACTGAGTGGCAAGTGTGGGACAATTTGAGTGGATGCCCTCAGGGTCCTTAACTAAAATGCTCCGACGGGACCATCCTCCTTGCCCAGGAGAACACCCCCCTGGAACCGGTGGTACCAGACTCCATGGCAGAGGTGGAGGCCCGGTGCTAGCATCCCTCTCTGGTCACAGAAGACCTTGTGTGTGGCCAGAGAAATGCCCTGCTGTGTTGCCATGCTGACAAACGACCCCAGCGTTCTCACCGGGACAGCCGTGCTATTAGGCAAGGGGACCGAGGGCGGTGGCGTATAGATGGAGGAGGAAGGGAACACAACATCCACTGGAAGGGTGAACAGAAAATCATCCTTTATCTAAATAGAATAATAGAAATGAACAAAAACCTTTTAAAACAATCACAAAATTTACAAATAAATTGGTACAAAATAAATAGGAGAGATTGTAAATCTACAACATCGTTTGAATTATAAAATGCATTCATTATGACAATCAGCTCAGGAAACCTATACATGTCATTTGTGCTTCTTTAGGTTTATGTACACAGCTCTGAATACTGTGTTCAGAAAACTTCACTGCTGAGAAGCATGAAATGTACACTATGACACAGTCAAGGCCGAGGAGGATGAAAATCAGACACAAAGCAGGGTCTTATTTCAGGGCCAACGCAATGCTGGCATTGGGCCTCAAAACCATGAGAAGGCCTATTAGAAGCCCAGATGGGAGGCAGCTTCCATGGTCCAGAGAGATGGATTCTGCAATCCAAGGTGGGAATTTAGAGGCCATCACTGTTGTGGGGCCAGTTTGCCAACCTGGCCTGGGGAAGAAGGCTCTGGTCTCATCACAGCGGACAGACCCCATCACCAGGAAACAACCTCTAAAGTATTTCGCAGAGGTACTTGAGAGCCCTGCCTTAACATAGGAGACCTGGCTCCCTCCTCAACCCAAACACTAGTCCATCAGGAATAGTGGCGGGCCCCAAAAAGAAGGGGCAGGGATGCTAGGGTCAATGTAAGAGCAGCAACCTCTTTATGACAAAAAACAAAGAAAACCACTGCCTTCTCAGCCACTTTAAGGGACAAGAGAACCCTAGGCTCCATGGACGAGGGGCTCTAGAAAATATCTCAGTCACAATGTACTAACAGTAGAGGCTTATGTACATAATAAATAATAATATAAAATAAAGCATATACATTTGTAGATTTAAAAGACTCTAGAAATAAGAGAAGTTAATGGACTGATACACTCCACCTTCACAGTAGACTTCAGACATGGTGGCTAACAAATCAGAAGCTAGGCTGGGGCTCTCTGGGGAATAAAAGTCCTGAGGCCTTATTCCTTCCCTCCTGCTCTGGGAGCCTGAGACCAGCTCTGTATACCAAGGGGCCTGGGCTCCCAGAAAAAGGGAAGGCACCCAAGTCCCACCAGGTCTATGTAGTAATTCTCTCCAAGGTGAACCTGAACAAGAATCTGGTCCCAAAGGAATCCCTTCCCAGGTGAATCCGTGTTGGTCAGATGTGGGCAGATGCCAGAAGATACCCTGCCAGGAGAGACAAGCCATTCTTCCAGTTCATGTTTAAACTCAACATAAAGTGGGTATTCAAACTCAAAGACACATGTACTAAAGTCCTTCTCCTAGTACGTGTTGGAGCTGTGTACATAAAAACCTTGGCATACAAAGTCCTAGAACTTGACTCTGTTGCTACCAGAACCTTTGTTTCTATGTTGCTTCAAGTACAGCCTGGTATTTCCCATCAAAAGATATTTACGACAATTCTAGTGAAAGGAGGTCAGTGGCTCTGGCACACACAGAAAGCTTACTTGCGCTGAGCCAACCGCAAAGGGCTAAGAAGCCAAGACAGTCCCCAGGCCAAGATGGCAGGAGGGAAGCTGCTCCAAGCTCTGCAGTTGCTGTGAACTGCCATCACCACCTCCTGTCCCTCGGGCTGACCAGGGACTCGGGACCCTTCGCACAGGGCAGAAGGAAAACCAGCAAGTAGGCATTCACTGCAGGAAGAATGCCTGCAAGTGTTAGAGGAAAAAGGCCCACTGCCACAGCCTTGAGGGACAGTGACTTCAGCAAGCTTGGCAAGGGTGCACCACTCACCCTCAAACGGAGGGAAATGAACCTCATCTTAGAGTTCTTTGAACTCATCTCTCTTATCAGCCCACTTGAATACAAAAGAAATATGAAAAGATAAAGATCTGTAAATGGCCCTGAGATATAAAAATCCACTGAGTAGGTTGCTCATTGATAAATTTACATCGGAAAGTTTCTGAATCACCCCAAACCACTTTCATACTTAATTCTCTAAATCCCTCCTCACTGTGGATCAATCCACAACTCACGCAAAAGTCCTTCCTTGCTGGACAGAAGCAGTACTAGCCCAGAGCTTAGAGTGGAGCCAAACCCAACCCAGAAACTGTGTCCTCAGACACGGCACTGGTGCCCCAGAAGCCTCCACACCCTGAATTGCCAGCTCAATCACCCCCCTGTAAGAAAAACCTGTCTCTGGGGTCAAAAGCGACAGGGAGTTGTTCCTGCTGCTCAGGCCATCAGAGAACTTGGGTCATGTGGTGGGTGCCAAGCCAACCCTCCCTGGCAGCTGCTACTTTGTTAAGCACCCTTCCCGCCCCAGCCTGGGTGACTCTTTCGCTGGGGATCACCCCTGGCGAACCCTGGAGGAGTCTTGGGATCCTGGCCCAGGACAGGCGAAGAGAGCTACAGATCGCTGGCTGGTTTTCAGAAGATGAGAGGGTTGGGGTTTCTTCTTATTTCTGACCAGCTAGGACAAAGGCTCAATCGGCCAGGGTCTTCTCCTCAACCTGAGAGAATGTCAGGGCAGAAGTTCATGGTCCCTGCTTAGCCCAAATTCCTATTACTTCCATTCCTAGTGAAAATGCAGTTCTACTTGTGTCTACCACTATTTTCGTAGACTTGGAAAAGCTGGTCCTTTAGTCAAATGGTACTTGGGAGAGCACAGGTAAATCTATTCACAGTTAATGTTCCATATTCATGTGGAGTTCTGCATTCAACCTTTGCACAGAAGTTCCTTAAAATAACATTAGAAAATGGCAAGGTGCCCCCCCCCTTCCTCCCACATGGGGAAGCCAATCATGTCAGCATGGGCACTGAGCTCTTCCCTAAGTGAGGTGAGGAGGGAGGGTAGAACAGAGTTCAGTGGTGTGCCCTTTGAAATGCAAATCATGTAAGAACCAAGACTTAAACTAGTGGACTAGCACCCCAGTGTCCACCATACATACACATCTTAATGGTCTGTTTTCCTAGAAGTTTAAATATATGATTTTGGGCTTGCCTGATGACTATGGAACAGAGAGAAATAAAGGGAAAGAACCTGTAGGGCAGTAGGAAAAAAAAAACCCAAAAAACAAAACCCTCTCATTTATAAAGACAAAAGCGGACTGTCCTGGGAACATCTGTCTACTAGGGATCCAGTTTCTGGTGGAACCTCTGGGATGCTACAGTGGCCAGAAGCAGGAGGCGGCCCTGTCTAGTTCCACAGAGCCAGGGCTGGAAGCCACCGCAGACAGGCGCTGGGTCTGACAACGAGGGCTCCCGCAGCATTCAAGACCCCAGCACCTGGTCTGCGCCACAGCCCACTCCCTGCCACACTCACGAAGCCAGCAGCTCCAGGGGAGGATGATCTAGCCGCCGTGCAAGTCTAGGACCCGGCCGCTGCACATGGAGATCTCAAACGTTTGACGGTCTTTCTCCGCGGACTCCCTTTATAGACATCTAACTTCATAGAACTTCTGAGCCAAAATCATTGTGCTGCCCAGTGAAGCCACGAGCCAGCGTTTCTCCTTCAACAGCCTGCAGGTAGTTTCCAGAGGGAAAGTAGGGCCTGGGAGAAGAACCTGATCACTCAAGACAGTGCGTGTGATCCGAAGGGTCTCGAGCTTTCCCCAAAGCAGATGTAACTACAGCCGGGAATTATTTTTGATTCCCTGTTGTTATAAAATATGAATAATCCAAGGTAAAGACTGATGTGGAGAAAACAAATACAATCTCGGGAGGCTAAAATTTCACCCTCTCGGAGTAGGAGCCCGCACGGCAAAGCCGCCCCGGCCAGCAATGCTCCGCGGACGTCCCCAAAAGCTGCCACGCTGAGCGGGTATGATCGTGGTGAGAAGTCAAGGAGCCAGCAGCTGCCTCGCACAGAGCTTTAGGATTTCATAAAGGAACGGCGGGGCTCTGACAAAGACCCAACACATTAACGCTGATTCTAGACGCTCCTTCCAGAAGCAAGGCACCCTGAGACAGGCTACGTGTGGACAAGCGGATCGGCAGGGAGAGGCTGAGGCGGCAGAGATCCTGCAAGTCCGAGGAAGCACGGCGGGGCAGGCCGGGCTCCACCAAACCACCAGGAAGGCCAGCGCTGTCTGGGCCCGGAGTAGGAGTGTGCTTGGGGGGGGGGGGGGGCACGCCCCTCGCGAGACCCGGGGTTCGTTTCCTTAGGGGGAACTCGTCTCTGCGCACCCTGGGGACAGTCCCAGTTCCCACACCACAAGGGGGCTGTGCTCAGCTCGATGCGTCTTAGAAACCGGGACCTTTTAACTTGGACGGATCTGTTTATAAAAGGGGATACTCGTGGGCCGGGGTCCCACTAACATTAAGCTACAGAGCCGCGGGGCTCGCGGCAGGTTGGGTGCCAGCAGCAGCGTAGGGGGCGCCCCTGTGACCCTCACTAAGGGGCATGGCACCTGACGAGGAAGACCCTCCAGGACGGACACCCCGGGGGAAATGCTGTGGCAAACGTGTCTGGGACACTGGAGCCACCAAACCGCTTTCCATGTTGCCGGGGACTCCCGACCGCAGCTCCCCTCGGCCAGAGCCCAGGCGGGACACGTTCCTACCTTGAGGAGGGAGAAGGAAACTGCCGCTTGGCCCGGGGCTGCCCTTCGACCAGCGCGACCCAGCGACCAGCGGCAGCGCCGAGTAGCGATCCTCCCCGCGCACCGCGGTCAGCGCGCGGCCCAGTCCTCGCGGACGAACGGACGTCGCCGACAGAACGCGCTATCCCTTGGCTAACACTTAGAACAGAGAAGATCGGTGAGAACTCGATCCCTCAAGACGTGCCTCCTGACATTTTCACTGCACGTGGCGAGTTTGGTATTAAAGCAAGGCGGAGACACACGCGAAGTGGCCACGACCCACATTTGGCTTCTGACTCCCTGTTTGGGGCCAAACCGGCCCGGGGCTGACAGGCAGCCTCTCGGCGTGGGCCGCATCCGAGGCGGGGGCGCCGAGGGCCCCGAGCGAGGACCACAGCCACTGCCGGGCCCCAGGAGCCCAGGGACAGAGGGGAAGCGGGGCAGGGAGCTCCCCGGGAGGAGGAGGGGCGGGGGCCGGCCGCGCCCAGAGCTCCCGCCTTTGAACGCCTGGGTCTGGGCACAGCGCCCAGCGCGCCCGGCGCCCGGCGCCTCTCCGGACAATCACGTCCTCCCGGTGGGAAGGGAGGAGCTTCGACTGCACACCACGCGGTTACTCAAAGGCCCTCTGGAAGATTTCCGTCTGGCATCTGTGTAGCAGCATCCTGGGTTAAGAGGGCAAGGACGGGGAGGCGGGAGGCGGGTGGCGGGTGGCGGGTGGCGGCGCTCTGGAGGCCGGGGCGCTGGGCTGGGGAGGCGGCCGGGCTGGGCCGGAGAATCCGGGCTGGAGGAGGGCGCCATGAAGTCACCTTGCCTCTTGCCAATGATAAACCATGGGCTTCAAATTCATTAACATTCATTTTGGTGATAAAAATTCCTTAGAGTAGGAGCAAAAAATCACATTCCAAGCAAATGTTAAACCTTTCTGAGGGAAAGGGACACGGTTAAACATTAACTTAAAACAACACTGAGCTCACGGAGGCGACTGCAGGCCCGCGCAGGCCCCGCCCCACAGCGGGACAGACCTGGCAGGTCCGCAACGCAGTTTTCTTCATTCATCCTTCAAGTTCCACAGCGACACCCGCTGGGCTGGGCACGGAGGGGGCGCGCCCCGCCCGAGGAGGGCCGCGAAGGCCGAGGGAGGAGGAGCGAGTCCATTCGGTTCGGGTCACATCAGGGAGTCACGGCAGAGTTCACACAGAACAACGTGAAACTCTGCAAAAGACACTATTTAAAAACATGATCTCTTGGGGGAAAAAATAAAACCGCAACAATTTCCAACTTCATGCAGATTGAGGGAGGAGGAGAGTGAATAAAGATAAAAGGTACAACTGAAAAAATAAACATGATTCTATTTGGGTGGAAGAAGTTCATCTCCAAAATCTTGAATGCCATGCCCTAGCTGCTGATGTCACACCTCTAGTTTCTGCTCCTGCCCTCGCCATCCTCCGCCGCTGCTTCCGGGAAGGGGACAAAGTCTTTGGTCTCGGGATGTTGCAGGATGCAGCATGGCACACAAGCTCACACTAATGGGATTCACGGTCAGCTGGCCTGGGGCCTTGGGAGTGGGGGGTGAGGGTCGGCGGGGGGCGCACTAGATGGCCCCTTCACTGTGCAGGCTGTGGTTGGCCTTGTTGTGCGTCACACAGTTCTGTTCATTGAGCAGGTTGGCGGTCTCGTCTGGCAACCCGTCGTGCAGCTCCGTAAGAGTCAATTCAATTTTAGTGTTTTCACTGTCTGAAGACTGAGGAGTTTTGTCCATCCGGGATGCCATCAAGGCATTTTGGTATTGCTGTCTTGAGATCTGGGGCCAGAAGATGGTACAGAAGACAAACCAAGAGAACGCTTATTTTTAGGTGTTCTTGTCCCGACACTGCATTACATGTTAGAGTCCCCCGAAAGGCCCGCATAGGTTTTTCTAGGAAAATATCATCCTCGAATATAAACTGAGCCACTTTTCAAGTTCAAGTGGATTCTGGCAAACAAGTCAGTTTTTACTGATATAAGCCATTTCCAAGTTTTCGTCTCAAAATTTCACAGAGACTGGAAAATGGAGATAGGCTTCCATCAGCTGAAGCTGGCTCATTCTTCGGTTCAAAAGACGTCTTTATTCCAGACTAAGAAAAGAACCCTGTCTCAGGGCAAAGGAGAAGCAGAGAGTTCTTCCCACCCCATCTCAGCAAGTCTTCAGGGTCTCCAATCTCAGCCCTTCGGGGACCACCCAGACTCACTAGAGCCACGAGCTCATGAGGACTTGCTGGAAAAGGTTTATTCTTTTTCTGTCTCCAGCTCTCACTCCTTGAGCGAGCCACCTCTGGCTCAGCAGCTCTTTTGCCCGAGCCAGGGAGAGATGGTCTCCCCGAGCCGGTGTCCCGGCCGGGCACAGGACCTGGAGGTGGGGCACCCAAACGACAAGGGGAAAGCCCAGGGCCAGGGCTGGGGCACAGGACAGCTTGCCATGGCAGGTCACCTCCAGTGGCCGGGCCCAGCCAAACCACGCGCTCTTCTCTTACCTTCACAAACTGAAGGTCAGAAAGGGCTCGCACTGAGTAGTCAGGGATGTAGACTTGAAGGAACGAAGAGTTGAGCTGATTATTGCTGCTCCCCAGTGTCGGCGTCACGGCGTCAATCCGGTCACTTCGGCTCAGAGAGTCTGAGTGGTTCAAGCCACAGGGGCGAGGAGGCGACTTGTTTTCACCTAGAAAAGGAAAAGCAAACCCCAGAACCTTTTAAGTGAGGTACATAGAACCAACAGAGTCAGCTCTTTATTTTCTAAATAATAAAAAGTAGTAATAGACCAGTTCGGATACCTGAGCGTCGTACAGCTCACCAACTAGAGGACCCCCCCCCCCCCCAACCCGGCGTCAGCAAAGGGTCCGTTCAGTTCCCCTGCTCGGCCCTGTTCATGCGCACACAGTCCTTCCCCGGGTTCTGACCGCACCTGGGCCAGGAGCATCCCCGAGTGCCGTGAAATGCACAGAAGCTCCCAGAGAGAAAACATGGGGCGTGGGAGGGCAGCACTTTGTTATTTTGCCAGAAGCAAAAGCAAAGTACTCTTGAGAATGTTTGTAAATCAATATGTGTTTTTTTCAGTTTGTTTCTCTTTTTTATTTTTTCTCAATATGTGTTTTAAAGGGATCCAAAGAGTTCTGTCTGCTCATACCATACCATATCCCCCAACTGAACCTATTATCTTTGTCTCTGACCCCAGTAAAATCCCCATCAGGGAGCCAAAGTGTGTCTCAGTGTTTCAGGAACACTAGACGACACCAAACTCTTAAAAGGCTTAAGGGACCGTAGGTGCCGCGGGAGTCTTTGAGGAGACGGACAGTATTCGTTCGTTAAAACAAAGTGAAAGGAAATTCAGCGAGTTTAGTGTTGTTTCTCTCAAAAGCAAGGTGACTGTAGCTTCTAACGTACATTTTGTTGAAAATAAAACCCACCCTCACTCTCACCAAAGCTTCCTCCATTTTTGCTTTTCCAATCAAATCTACTCCACAAATATTAAAGTGGGTGTTCACACCGGACAGGCCCTGACCTGCGTTAATGTCACGGGACTGGAGGGGACCAATTCTGATGGAGATCAGGCTGGTCCGTCTTTGCAGCATGCCCCGGACAGATACTTCCACGGAGGGGCTGGCCCTCGGCTGGTCCTGCCCTTCGACTCATCCACATCTGCCATCGCGCCCATCAAAATCCACCCCCTCAGACTGACGTGGCAGTCTCTCCCTCCACTCTGTAGAGCTCCACTGAGGGACCGCCACTCCTCTGCTACTTGAAAGAGCCCTGAAAAGTCTGAAGATAGTTGTGTTCTCCTTCAGCCTCTTCTCGTCCAGCTTCGACATCCTTCGCATCACGTTTTGTCACCCCTTACCCCGTCCTGACCACCCTCTGAGATTCCTTCAACTCAGTAAATGTCCCTCTTAAAATATGACAACCAGAACAAACCGTGGTAAGTTCTCAGTGAACCTCAAATGGCCAGTTCCCTTTCTCCTGAAACTGTCAAGCACAACTTCCCCTATAATTCTGTCAGATTTTCTGTTGTTCAGAATTAAACTCAGAGTAGCCGTTCCTCTGGTTGCTTCTACTTTTCTTCTGACAGAACAAGGCAAATGAGTAATCTATCACCTTTTCTCTTCAGCAGAAGGGAACTTTGGTCCGATGACCCAACTCTGCTAAGTCTCAGATTCCCTGTCTACCTGTAGAAGGTGGGTAATAGTTCCCGGCCCCGTAAAGTCTGATGAGGATTCCAAAGGAGGTAATGTACAAAGTGCTTGGCATAGCACCTGACACCTAATAAATACCCCAGCAATAAGCCCAGTTAACATTATTCTATTTCCTGTTTGCCTCGTCCCCCACCTGTCCGCCAGGTGCCCAACCTCAGGTCCGAGCCTTTCTGTACTTGTGAGAGGATCACCCGGGCTGACAGATGGAATTGTTCTTTTGGAAACGAGGGATCCCACTGTATCCCTGAGCTTTAGCCCCAAATCACATCACCATTTCTATAGACGGTGTTATAATTTTTTTTTTTTGGACGGTGTTATAATTTAAAAGTTAAAAAACCAAAACGTTCACTCTGCTTCCTGATCAGACTGTGCGTCGGCAGGCAGACGTCAGAGGCCCTACTTCTGAGTCTCCTTTCCTCCTCAAGAGGATTACAGGGCAATTTCTCTGGTTTCCCCAAGGTATCTAAACCCCTAGTCCATTTCCTCTCATCTCTTTTTGTGAGATGAGCCCTTGCCTTTGCCAGGAACCCACTGCCTGGCGTCCCGGCTGCCATGTGGGAAAGCAGACCCTGTTTTCCGGAACCCCTTCTGCAGCAGCGAGTGTGACAGGGACCCAGCACGACCAGCCTTTCGTGGACGTGCAGTGAGACAGGAGTATTCACACCAAGGAGAATAAAGACTTTAAGTGGCCAGCCCCCAGTTCAGGTCACATTTTGTGGCCAAATTTATGTGCCAAATTTTTATAATAATTATGATAATTAATTAATTCCTCTTATGCCTTCTCAGCATTGTTTTTTTCCGCTCTTCAGTCATCTCACCTAGGAATTCTTTCTTTTTAGGAGTGAGCCAGAAAGGTACTATAAAGAAACACTCCCAGCCTCCTCCATCAGAGCCACAAAGCACCTTTTGGAATAGGTTGGAAATCACTGGTTTAGTTCAACCTCCACTTATTTGGTATCAAATTACTATAATGCCAGCATCCTGAAGGCCTGCACCCACAAAATGGTGTTTTGTTTTGTTTTTTAATTATTACAGGAACAGACTGAGTGAACACGGCTCAGAAATCTCTAAGTTCCATGGGAAAAGTAAAATACAAATGACATTTTGTGAGCTTCATCCAAAAGTCATTTTTTTTTTTTTTAAAGTCACTCTTGTTCAGCACTTGTGGTATTTTAAATAGGTAGCAGATGCTGGCAAACAAAATGGGGAGAAAACACACAAACATATATACTGACACACAAATACATATTTCTGTGCATATGTATGTATGTTGTGTGCACAGGTATGTTTATTCCGCCGGGTGTTTGAGTCAAACAGTCCTATAAATAAGATCTTATCCCCACACACCCCAAGCTTTTTCAGAGCAAAGACCTGAGGGAACATTAGCTTCTTTCTAGGACAAGTATTGCCTCCTTTACTAAATATCAGCATTTGAGAGTTTTGCTGAACTTCGATTAGGAAACGCCAATTTCATCGGATTTTAAGATATAAGCTGTGTGGAATGAAATAAATTCAGAAAAACTATACTCCCAAAAGCTCAGCAATTTTAATTAAAGAAAGATTAAACCTCTGCCTTTCTTTTTAGCTGCTGGACGTATTAGGCAGGCATGACCGAACTCTCCTGCAGGGCAGGCAGCCGGGGAGAAATGTGCACAGCACTCGTTCAGAACAGAGAAGGAGACAGGACAAGCAGGGCCACCTGCCTGTTGGAGGCGGGGACGCACGTGCCCCGTTCGTGTGGCTGCTGGGACAAGGACCAAAGCAACAGAACCGAGAACGCTGGGGCCTCTGCAAACTCCACACGCCCTGACTTTGCTGAGGTCAAAGAACCAAGAGCAGCCCCCCTGTGCTGCCCTGAAAGCCCAAGGTCAGTGGTGTGGGTGGGCCAGGCAGGGAGCAGTGATGACCCAGGCCGGCACCGCGCTCGCTTTCTGCCGGTCAGCAGTGCTCCCGCCCACACACCGCCCGCCAGGCTCCCGAACCCTTCCCACGGCTGCTGTGGGCTTCTCCGCTCCTGGACAGCTCACTACCGTGTCTGGACACGTGGAGAGTTCGAGACCTCCAAGAAAAACTGCCAACAGCTTCGACCACATAATGGGAACCGATCTGGCCAGCCAGGCTTTGGCGGGGTGTCAAGGGAAGCAACCGGAAGAATTACGAAAAGGAAACATGCAGAGTTACCTGGAGAACCTGCTGCTAACAACTCTGTTCTGCTGACAACAAAGGTACGAGACAGGGACAAAGGAACTGAAAAATGGAGAAAAACAGGGTGAGACCATATCAAAAGGCAAGAAAGGAGATCTCTGCACTCAGGGGACAGGAGTGGATACCGGTTCTACTAATATGAGCATTCAATTCCAGAAACGCAAAAGCCTATATGATATTATGGAAATTTAAAAAGGAACACACACTGCTTTCCAGGAAGAGTAATACAGGGAGGTTGAAATCAGAAAAAAATCCTCTTCAAATGCTTCTCTACTAACCTAGAAATCTCTTAAGCCATTAATACTCTATTGGGGCTTATAGCTCAAAACGTGCTCTTCTTAAGGATTTAAATCACAACAAGCCACACAAAAGGGGGACTCAATTAATCAACTGACCCAAGAGCATGACCCAAGCTGCCCACGCCAACAGGGCCGATAGCGTCCCTCCCTGTGGCAAAGCAGTTAGTTATTCACTTCACAGACATCCTTAGTCTCGTAATTTTGACCTGATATTTTGAATTGTTTTGGAATACTCTGAAAGTTCAAAGTATTAAAGGACAGTAAATAAAGAACATTAGGCACAGGTCTCCTGGGAATGTCGGACCAAAGTCATCCTCATCACTGCTACCCAGAGAGCTACAGGTCCGTCTGATTGAAAAGTCCAATCAACACTGCTCTCCCTGGCAGGAGTCCTATTTCTTGGGCAGGGTTTTGTTTTTGGTTTTTTTTGGTTATTTTTTATTTTTTCTTATTTTTTTAAACAAGATTTGAGAGAGAGAGAGAAAGAGAGAAAGCACGAGCTGGGGGGCAGAGGGAAAGGGAGAAGCAGGCTCCCCGCTGAGCAGGGAGCCCAACTCTGGGCTCGACTCTGGGCTCGATCCCAGGACCCTGAGATCATGACCCAAGCTGAAAGCAGATGCTTAACTGACTGAGCCACCCAGGAGCCCCTCTGTTTTTTGTTTTTAAATTGCAGTATAATTGACACGTAATTGGGCAGGCCTTGAAACTGATTACTGTAGGATTTTTCTAGGCAATCAATATTAAGAAATAGAAATATTATCTTGAGATTAGGACACTAACTGTATCTCTCAATGAATATACAAAATCCCAAATCCTATTTGTCAAGTAAAGTACTGGGCTTTGTAATAAGTAAGATGCTATTAATGACGGGTGCCTGGGTGGCTCAGTCGTTGAGCGTCTGCCTTCGGCTCATGTTATGATCTCAGGGTCCTGGGATCGAGCCCCACATCGGGCTCCCTGCTCAGCTCCCTCTCCCACTCCCCCTGCTGGTGTTCCCTCTCTCAGTGTGTCTCTCTTTGTCAAATAAATAAAATCTTTAAAAAAAAAAAAAAAAAAGATGCTATTAATGAGATCTTCCTTCCTTCCTTCCTGGCATTTCCCAATGAGGCCAGGCCGCTGCAGTCCCACAGGATTGCTCTATGGGAGGCCTGCTCCTCAACTCCTTTTCTGAATAGGATTTGCCTTTACATGAACCCACAGTTCATATAAATCGGGCTAATGTTTAGGTTTCAAGAATCAGTGATTGGTACGATTGTATCCTTACTCTTGTAACTTTCTTTTCAAAGCCACCTTCTGAATCTGACTCTGCTAACCTGGGGCTAATTCGAGGCTGGCTGCCCAACAGCAGTCACAAGGTCAACACCCAGCTCTCACACCGACATTTCCTCTGTGCTCTCAAGCTTACAAAGCACTCGCGTGGATAAGTATCATCACATTCTATTCTTCTAACAATCACACGAGGTAACCTTATTGTGTCCTTTTAATAAGGAGGAAACCAAGACCTTTCTCAAAGGCAGCCCACCATATGCAGTGAAACTGCAGCTGTGGCCCAGGGCCTCCCAGACTAGTTAGGAACCTCCCTGCCTCCTCGGGAGGATTGAGAGCGGACCACCTTCAAGTTTATAGCAGTCACAATTAAGTGGGGTTAGACAGGCCCATGTTCACACTGGTGTTAGTCCGCATTGGCAATGGGGAGGCTGGCCGACGTGGCTGAAAACCCCACAGCAGGATACTGAGAAGATGCGTCTGGGGCAGGGGAGGCTGAGGTGCGTGAAGAGAATCCTGAACATTTCCTTGGCTTCCTAACTGTAGTAACATCTTTGGGTGCCCGGGACAGTGTGTGGCGCGGCAGATGAAGACTAAGGTCACAAAAACAGATGGGTCTGGAGGTATCCCCTCCCCTTTTGAGACTGGTTTCCAGAAGCGGCCTAGGTTGTTTTAGGATGGGCTACTTTGAAGTTTGGGGTTTGTAAGTTTCCTAGCACAGCATGTCATTTGGCTCTGCGGCCACAAGGTGGCACTGCAGCACCTCTGTTTACCTGTCGGCCCTGGTCACAAACACACTGCAAAGCAAGCTATCTGTGCTCCGTGTTCCTACCAGATACCACCTGCCGGCATCTGGGGCTCAGAACAGCGAGCGGACACCTAGGGCACAGCCGTCCTTAGCTGGCAGACTCACCTGACCAGCTGCCTAGACGGGAAGAGCTGGCTATCGGCAATAAAGATCTATTAGCAACCTCGTTCATCCTCAGGACAATGCAAATTTAAAAACCTCCAGGACAGTGGACACTTAAAAGACTCGACAACATCTAGCGGTGGGGGTCGAGCCACTGTAACGCCCGTCAGCAGAGGCAGGAGGGTGCACCGCCCCGGCCACCGAGGCAGGCGGCAGGGCCGGGAGCCCCGGGCACCACTTCCACACACACGCCCAGCAGAGACGCTCGCCGAAGACGTGCGCAGCCACACAACGCATGGCAGCCCCCAGCAGGACACGACCCCCGTGTCCACCAGCAGCGAACAAAGTACACTGCTGTGTATTCACACAATGCAACACTGCACAGCAACGAGAAGGTCCGAGCACACACAGCAATAGTGACGAATGTGACAAGGACAACACTGGGTGGGAGGAGCCAGACTCGAGAGAATACATCCCATGTCAGCCCATTTATACCAAGTTCAAAAACAGGCAAAACTAGTCTACGCTTAGAAGTCAAGGCAGCAGTCTGGGGGACAGTGACAGAGTGTGGTGGCAGTGGGGTCGGTGACATCTGTCTCTTGAACTGGGTGCCACCTCACACGGGAGCCTTGGCTGTGTGAAAGTTCATGGGGGCACAGGCTTATGATTTGGGCGGGTGGGGGGGTTCTGGTATACATGATATGCTTCAATAAAAAGGTCAAGACCTAGATAAACAGGGCTAGCTGGCCGGTACAGAAAGGTGACCGTGGAAGGGCGCTCTGTCCTAAAACCCGGCCCTGCCCCGACGGGCAGAGGACGGACGCTCACCTGGAGAGGCTGTGAGAGCCATCACACCGTAGTAGGAGAAAGCACTGGCTTCGAATTTCATACCTTCCTTCCCAGCTTCTACTTCCACTTTCCCCTGTGAGAAGAAAAGGGGAGCATTTTCAGTCTAGTTACACCAATCCCTCAGCAAGCTCTGTGCAAGATTTGTCCTCCCTGAGATTTTTGTCTAAATTCCTCTCCCAATCATCCCCGGGCAGGAAAGCCTCGCATGCTCTTTCCCACTTAGCAGAGAGGGTTAATTCATCTTAAACATGGAAACTGGATTTGGGCTGGAGATGCAGAGATGACCGTGAACGTGTGAGGTTTAATTTCTGTGAGTCCACTTAGTATTTTCCCAGCATCCCTAGTTTGTGCATGGATTCTTCGGTAACCCTCCAGTGATAAAAAGATGGTGCTCTCGCCCCATCAGTGGGGCAAACACGGGAAGACATGGTCTTGCAGGAGGCCAAGCTGGAGCAGCACCAGGGTTAAGGGTTAACACGGTTCATGGCCATGGACTACACGGGCTCCAGGGACCGAACTCACTCTGGTCTCGCTAACACAGCATCCTGTGTCTGCAGGCGGGGCCCCTTGTCACCCAGACCCCCCACGGGCACCGCAACACCTCCGAACTTCCTCCTCAATCTTGCAAAAGCACCTTAGCAAGTCTCCTTACATCAGGACAAAACCTCTCCCTGAAGTCCTCCCTCCCCTTCTCTTCCTCTAACTTGTCCACAGCTTCACACATCAGTTCCTGCGGGACTGCAGACGCCTCGTTCACCCTGCTAGCCTGAGGGTCCACCGCGATCCCCGTACGGGAGGTGCCCAGCATGCGTTTTCCAGGCAACTGGAATATCCTAGTCAGTGAGCTCCACTTCTGGATTCCCCAGCCGAGCGCCAGACAGCTCCTGGTCACCATACTAGAGCTGCCTCTCCAGTGAAAGGTACCTTTGTGGTACATCCTTTACGACAGGAAAAGAAAAATGACAGTACCACTCATTGAAGGGGAACTGTGCGAACAAGTCAGTGCTTTCTTAATTCACTTAAGTGCTCATAACTCCATGAAGTAGACACAATACTCCCCCCCCTTACAAGTCAGGATAGGGGCTCAGAAGGATTAAATAAGCGAAGAACAAGCTCTTGGCCAACAAGCTCGCTACGCCGCCCACTAACACAACAATTATTTTCATCATTCCCTATTGTCATATACTACATTCCCAGTTAGGGAAGACTTTCCTCCAATCATTTCCTCAGAAAATCATCTACTGTCTCTCTTTTAGGTTTCCCTTCACTCAAAATAGCAGTATGATCACTTCCCAACCAACTCTCTTGCTCTAAGAAAGGAGCTGACCCCCCCCCCCCGTAAAACCGCCCTGCCAACAAGCGGGGGTCGGGAGCCCTGAGCGCACAGCACGCAGCGCCCCAGAGAGGCCGTGGGGTCCGGGTGAAGGGCGCCCTTGCCACCCGTGAGTTTCCACCGGGCGCGACAGACGGGAGCAGGCGCAAGACCTATGGGACGGGGCGGTCAACAAAAAGTCTCCCTGAGGAAAAACGGCCAGAATCTAAGGGAGTCAGAGAAAAAAATTACTTCCTGTTCTTCTACACATTTTGTACAGGAAGGAAAATCTAAGGAGGAGGATTTGAGCCAAGAGAAGGGAGGGCAGGTCAGAGGTGGGAGACAGCAGACAGCCAGGCTCTCTGGGTTTGCGCGGGAAGGCGGGGGAGAAGCGGCTGGAAGAGCATCTGGAGAGCTGGGGAGACTGCGGGGCTCCTGGGGGGACGGACCAGTGGGGCCCGTGCTCGCACACAGCGGCTCGGCTCCTGGAAGATGAGGAACCACAGGGCTGGAAGAAGGGGGCTAGGGGAGAAGCTGTGGATAAGGGATCCACCCAGTTTGGTGAAAGCAAAAGGGAGAAGGAAGTGTAAGGGGGAGAGGGGCAGTCACAAATCATGGCAGAAGTTTGCTCCAATTGACCAGAAGACGGGCACCATGAGCACGGATAGAAACACTGGAAAGGCTCTGCTGCATCAGTGCTGGGGACAGGAGGGGACAGGACACTCTCCCTTCCAGAAGAGTCCATCAAGAAACGGTCCATCAAGAAAGGCTGAAGCGGAAGAATGAGGGTTAGGAGGAAGGTCAGGATGGAGATGGAGATGGCGGGGGGGGGGGGGGGGGGGGGGG